>NC_067162.1:48517917-48645417 GCF_903995435.1 Acomys russatus | reverse complement strand
ACGGCCTCAGTTTCCATTGTGGGCCAGTCCATCCCAGTTAGGAAAAAGTCCCAGCTGGGCGTGGTGGCGCACACCTTTAATCCCAGCACTCGGGAGGCAGAGGCAGGCAGATAGCTGTGAGTTCAAGGCCAGCCTGGTCTATAAAGTGAGTCCAGGACAGCCAAGGTTACACAGAGAGACCCTGTGTTGGGAAAAAAAAAAAAAAAAAAAAAAGGAGACAGTCCCATGACGAGGTGATCTGCTTGAGAGGCCCACCTGTACCTAGACTCTTAAATAGCTACCCCTCTCTTGATGACTTAAGCCTTAAATGGAGTTGGGGGTGGGGTACAGGTTTAGAAAAAGAGTCCTGTGTGATCCATGTGTCTGAGAGCAAAACTGAACAGCTTCTGACCCAAGTTGAAGGCCGGAAGAAGTGAGAACGCAGGCAGCAGGTGAACGCCTGCACTTTCATTGTCTGAGTCATCAATACGTCATGATGTCAGCACTGCCAGCAGAAACAGCAGCATGCCCTGTTACAGTTAGAGATGTACTCAGAGTTGAGTAATGCTGGATTAGGATGGAACCTAAATGTACATCCACATATGAAGAGGGACACAGAAGGGACAGACACAGAGGACAGAGCGACGGAACTGCAAACCAGACCCGCAGGACACCACCAGAGCCTGGAGGAAACACACAGCACAGCTGACAATAAAAACTAACTGGAGCACTGAGTAGGTGTGGGTCACTCATCTGTAAGCCCAGTGCCAAAGGGTACATAGACCCCTGGAGCTTGCTGCTGAACCAATGGCTCTAGAATTAGTGAAAAACCTTGAAAAAAAAAAAACAAGGCAAAGAGCAATTGAGAAAGATACTGACGCCAACTTCTGGCTTCCACATACAAACATTACCATTCACCTGCACACACAGGTGCACACACCACATGAATCTTTGCATATACCACAGGAGCATACACACACACACATGCACACCTGCAACACATGCACATACACACGCACACATGTACATACATGCACTCACATACACATGCACATACATACATGCACATACATAGACACACGCGCGCGTGCACACGCACACACATGTGCACACACACACTTTTTCTCTCATTGCATTTTGATACTCCATCCAAAGGCATCTCCTCCTTACTTAGTCCTTAGTTGCTTACTTGGGTTAACAGGGTTCTGTTACACCAAATGCTGAGGCGATATCCCACTGTGCACTCCTTCTTTTTCTTCTTCTTCTTCTTCTTCTTCTTCTTCTTCTTCTTCTTCTTCTTCTTCTTCTTCTTCTTCTTCTCCTTCCTCTTCTTCTTCCTCCTGTTCCTCCTTCTCCTTCTTTTTTTTTTTTTCTGAGACAAGGTTTCTCTGTGTGGCCTTGGCCATCCTGGACTAGCTTTGTACACCAGGCTGGCCTCGAACTCACAGCGATTCGCCTGCCTCTGCCTCTCAAGTGCTGGGATTAAAGGCGTGCGCCACCTTCTTTTTACACCAGATATTTTTTCATTTCTCTTTCCAGATCTACAGAAAGAAATGGAGCTGAGAAAAGTTAGGTAACTTAACTTGGAATTCTACCAAAACACAGACAATTGGAGAGTTCATTATAGCTTTTGTCGATACACATAATTGGCCTGCCTACACCCATAATTAGCTTTGTCACGTGGCCAAAAGGCCAATTCAGTTCCACCAGCAGCTGTTGTTTTGGCTGAACTGACAGCCAGTCACGGCCATATGAATCCCAAGATCCGCATGTGAGGCAGGACTGGCGCCTGAGTTTACAGGGGTGAATACAAGAACTGAGGTCCTCTGCAGGGTTGAGACCAGCACGCTGATGTGGTAGGGAAGCATCTTAGTGGGGAGACTTCAGGGCCTCTGGCCTCGGGCTGTCTCTCAGCACTGAGCTCTGGTTTCCATAAGCCTTCACGCTGTCCCTGCGGAGCTTTGGTTGTTTCTTTTTCTTCCCCAGAGGCCAGGATTCTGTTTCTATCCTTCACAGTTCCCGGCATGCAGATGGCACCCTGGTCCCTTCTGTCTCCATCCTCAGCAGCTGAATGGTCCACAGTGGCTGCAGGCAGCCCATACCCTGCAACGCCTTGGGCTTGGGAGGTCTTCATCAGAAGGCCAAGCCATTCCCTCAGTGGGCACATGTGATGCGCACGTGTGAGGGGCACGTGTGATGCTCACACTCTTCATATGACAGGAAGGATAACTCCTGACTGTTCTGTCTACGAACGTCCATCAAATATAACTCCAAGAAGTATGTGGCCCCACCCCTCTGACACCTCGGGGAAGACTGATGTGCCCTGTGTAGACCCCATGGCCTTCCCATAGTATGTGGAGTGGGGACCCCCACAGTGACAAGGCACTGCTTAGTGCCCCCAGATTTCCAGTATACTCGGATCATACTGGGGGCTTTGGGGTGCTTCCTCATTGACTAACTGGGGCCACAGATGAGTTGCTTTATCCCTGTTTTCTTGAATACTCACTGACACCTCACTTTGAAGTCAAGAATGCCCTCCTGAGAAGCTCTGCTTCTTCTGATGGGCTTTGCTTTCTTGGGGTGACAGCCCTTGGGGTGACAGCTGAGCTGTGCCAGTGGTGACAGGGTGCTGAGGCCTTTGTAATGCTAATTGGGGGGCATTTCTTCTGTGTCCAACATGACTAAAGTTTTGGTAATCCTTGAGGGGATCGTGTGTGTGTGTGTGTGTGTGTGTGTGTGTGTGTGTGTGTGTGTGTGTGTGTGTATTTTGTTTTTCAAGACAGGGTTTCTCTGTGTAGCCTTGGCTGTCCTGGACTCACTTTGTAGACCAGGCTGGCCTCAAACTCAGAGATCTGCCTGCCTCTGCCTCCTGAGTGCGCCACCACTGCCCGGCTTGAAGGGATACTTTTAAAAGCTGGGACAGGGAACCTGTCTAATGAAGGCTGGAGTGGTCTCAGCTCTGTCCTATCTTTTTATTGTGTGTCCTGTCCTGGGAGGCTGCCAGAGCAGCAGGAACCTCCTAACCAAGGAAGCATCGCAGAACCTCCCCACTATTCTAAGAGGCTAGCTGTCACATGCAGTCTGCATCCATCCTCCTAAGTATCAGGGCTCTGAGTTTGCCTTTTCTTAAAAAACAAAAAATAAAAAAAGGAAATTGATGGTTTCTAAGAACTACAAAGCGTATCGGAGGCATTTGGAAAAGCCTGCCTTGCTGTAAGCTCAGGATGGCAATTTAATTAGTCTGTCAAGCAAGATCATTAATTTATCAAAAGCCCTGAGTTCCACATGAGACAGGTTATTAGTTGGGGACATCACTGATGTTAATTCTTTATAGTCGAGTATACGGAGCTTGCCAGGCTCCGGGACAAATCACATTTTGCTCTGTTGCCAAGAGGAAAATCTATTTCTTGATATTGTTTAGAGCAGAAAACTACATATTGATTTAAAAATACAAATGAATAAACCAACTCCCCAAACTCAGCTAAAACAGGACAAAGAGTGAAGAGTAAAGTGGAAGTCAGCAGCAGACACAATGGAAGAAAGGCTCCAGGGGAAAACAAACAAACAAACAAGCTCAGAGTTTTCAACGGAGGTTTTCCAGAAGCCCCAGCAGGGCTCTAGGGCGTGACATCGTGCCTCGTTCAGTGATTGAAAAGGAAGACATGATTGCTCTGCCCCTTCTGGGAGGGCAGGGAAGAAGTCTGGCCAGAGTTCCATGTGAAAAGTCCAGTGTGGTCCGCATCTGTGCTCCCAGCTCCTGCTGTGAGATGAAAGGTAGGGACAGGAGACAGGGGAGACCCCAGAAGCCTGGAGTGCACGCACGGAAGGAAGCATCAAGGACAGAGGCCCTGCCTCAACAAGGGGGAAGTTGGCAAGTGACTCCTGAAAGTTGTCCTCTAATGCCATGGCACAGGCAAGACACACACACACACACACACACACACACACACACACACACACTTACTCACACATGTACACACGCATACATGCACACACTAACATATGCACACACACACACACACTCACACACTTACTCACACATGTACACACGCATACATGCACACACTCACACTTCACACACTCATGCACACACTTTCTTACACACACTCATACACATGCACACACTCACACATGAACACACATGCACATACACACACTTTAACATACACTCATACACATGCACGTACACACTCACACTCTCTCACAAACACTCACACACATAATTAATTTAGTAATTTAAAAATTTAAAACTTCATTCTAAAAAAAAAAAAAAAAAAAAACTGGCTCAGGTATTATAGTGATTCAGACCATAGGGAGGGATGAGGCCATGAAGATGCTCAAAGAAGCAGTGGAAAAAATAAATTTGTCCTTGTAAATATCGGGCGGCCAGCACTCAGGAGGCAGAGGCAGGTGGATCACTGTGAGTTTGAGGCCAGCCTGGTCTACAAAGCGAGTCCAGGACAGCCAAGGCTACACAGAGAGACCTTGCTTCAAAAAAGAAAGAAAATTGTAGGGT
Organism: Acomys russatus; assembly: GCF_903995435.1. Classification (NCBI taxonomy): domain Eukaryota; kingdom Metazoa; phylum Chordata; class Mammalia; order Rodentia; family Muridae; genus Acomys; species Acomys russatus. Next base: position 48,640,922 of record NC_067162.1, on the reverse strand, counting down.
GGTCCCCAGATTTGTCCTGTAGGGTCCATCAGGTGGTGAGAACAGGCAGATAGCACACTCCCTGGGAAGGGCGATGAAGGATACAGTCCCACACACTCCATCTTCAGGACCCGACTGACAGAGACGCTGGCATCTTTCAGAATGCTCGGAGCGCCCTGGAGCTGTGAGCTCAGTGATGCGCAGAGAGTCCGACCCTAAGCCCACTTACATGTCACTTCTAGACCCAAGCAAATGGGTTTAAAGTTGTGTATTTGTTGGGTCTGTTGTTGTTGTCGTTACTGTGACAAAACACCGGACAAAAGCAAGTTAAGGGATAAAGGATTTATTTTGATTCCCAGTCTCAAGAAGCAGCCCAGCACGACCAGGAAGGCATGGTGGCGAGCGGGTGAGGCAGCTTCTCACGGTGCAGCCACAATGAGGAAACAGAGTGATGGTTGCTGGTGCCCAGCTCACTTTCTCATTGTTACGAGTGTGTGTGTGTGTGTGTGTGTGTGTGTGTGTGTGTGTGTGTGTGTGTCTGTGTCTGTGTGTACACGTGCCATGGCATGTGTGTGCAGGTCAGAGGGCTTTTGTAGTGTTGGCTCCCTCCTTTGCCTTTGGATGGGCTTCAGAGAGTGAAGTCACAGGCTTGTTTGAAGCATGCTTCTCCCTGCGGAGCCGTCCTGCTGACCTCTGCCTTTTCCTTTTTATTCAGTTCCAGCTCTGAGAGCGTAGCGTGATACTATCCATATTCAGGTTGAGTCTTCTCCTGTCAGTTAACCCTCTCTGAAACCCCTCACAGGCATGTCCAACGACGTGTTTCCATGGCAATTCTAAATCCGGCCAAGTTGACTGTGAAGATTACCCATCACACCTTGGTTGTGTCTCTTTCTTGTATGCACCAAAATGGATCTTCCTTTTAGCCCAGATCAGGTCCTTCTGTCTCTTGTCTTTGGTTTTGCTAGTTTATACCAAAACTTTCCTATCTTGGTTCCCAAGATCCCTGGACCACTGTGTCTTCTGCTCACACTGCTGTCAAGCACCTGTTTCCTCTGCACCTCTACAGAGCATCCTGGAGTAGAAAGTGGTACCCACACCGGTTCTGCTATGGCTTTAATTTGCTCATTTATAAGACTCTCCTGGAGACCCTGGAGGCCACTGACTTTCTAGTCAGTGACATCTGTCTTCTCACACACACAGACACTGTGGCAGAGAGCTTAGGGTCCTGGGCTGGAAAGTCAGTCAGACCACCTGAAATGCACCCAGGCTTCTCTGTGTAATAGCTGTGTCTCACTGGGCACAGCACTTAAACTGCCTCCCTTCCCTTACAGGTGAGTGTAAAATACGGGCTAGTCAACACCGCTGTAACAAAAGACGGGCTAACAGGTGATGTGTGCTTAGAAAACAGAAACTGCAGGTCAGTGCCCACACAGGGCTTTACCTGCTTCTGGCAAGGTGGGGTACGCACGTTCTCATCCATCCCTCCTTCTCATGGAGTGGAGGAGTGCATATGGGGGCTGCAGAGCCCAGTTTCTCTGAGCAAGGAATAACGGCCCTCGCCAACTCCTTGCAGCCCCGACTAGACGGCCTCTTCTGGTAGGATATACAGAGTCAGAGCCTGTAGCCATTACGGTCCCAGCTCCCTCTCCCCTTTCTCTTAAAATTCTTAATACAGGGGTTTTTTTGTGTGTGTGTGCATTTAATTTGCATTTTTTTAGTGGCTAGCCCTGCAAGGTTTTGCATGTTTCCCATGATGATATTGACTAGGTCCCACCTTCTGGGAAGAGGCCACAGAAACCAACGTGGACTGGGGAAACAGCATTCTGGGCTTTTAGTGATGGCAGAGAAGCCTCAGCCTGGGTAGGAGAAAGGAGCTGGGCTGCTGCAGCGCTGTGGGTGGCAAGGTTGGGGGACAGTGCTGCGTGGAAGACAAATAGTGTGGCTTTGTTTAGGACGTGCCTGGAGCAGCCAGGAAATGCACAGGAAGAAGGGCGGCTCCCATGCTTCAGCACCTCTCTGGGCTGTGGGAATCAACACTCCAGGGTGTGAGAAATGTTCCCACCAAGGGCCCAGGTAGACAGGACACCTGCGGCCACACCGGCTTCCGGCATCCAGGGTTGACAGTGTATTGCCTTAGAAGAGGCATCAGCGGGCAGAGCTGATTGGAGTATATGGTTGATGTGTGTGTGTGTGTGTGTGTGTGTGTGCATGCATGGGTGGATGTGTGTGTGCCTGCATGTGTGTGTGCCTCTGTGTGTGTGTACATAGGTGGATATGTATGTGTGTGTATGCCTGTGTGTGTGCACATGGGTGGATGTTTGTGTGCACGTGTGTGTAGCTGTGTATGTGTGTGTGTGTGCATGAGTGGATGTGTCTGTGTGTGTGTTACAAGCACGTGAACATGTAGAAGTCAGAGCAAGCCTCTGCTGCTTTCCACCATAGGACCTTGAGTCGGGGTGTTTTGCTGTATTAGAAGCCTGCTAGGCTGGCTGGCCAGTGAGCTCTCAGCATCTGCCCATCTCTGTTTCCCAGCACTGGATGGATTAATAGACACATGAGGTCAGGGCAGGCTTCTCATGCTGATGCTGGAGGTCCAAGTTCAGACCCTCATGTTTTAGAGCAAGCACGCCTTCCCACTGACCCACATTCCCCAGCTGGTACCATGGTGAATCTTGAACCATTGACATGATTTAAAGTCACCTAGGAGATACAGAGCTGCGTGCATATATGTGTGTGTGTGCGTGTGCATGTGTACATGGGAGTTTCCAGATTAGGCTAACTGAGTTGGGAAGAGCTACCCTAACTGTGGGCAGCACTGTCCATTGCTGGGGTCCCAGACTGCATAAAAAGGAGAAGTGAGCCAAGGACCAGCATTCATCTCTCTCCGCGTCCTGTGACCAGCTGCCTCATGCTCCTGTGGCCACGCCTTCCCCCATGATGAGCTGCACTCACGAAATGTAAGCCAAAATAAACCTTCCTGCTTTAAGTTCCTTTTGCCAAGCAATTTTGACTCAGCAACAGGAAAAGTAATGAATATAGGAACTAATTCAAAATTAGTGATTATTGACTGAAAATTGATTTCTTCTAGTGATGGATCCATGACTTACTTCTGCCTTTAGAACTTTAACAAGAAAGTTTTCTTGTAAGAAGAACAGACATCAGGGCTGGAGAAATGGCTCAGTGGTTAAGAGCATTGGTTGCTCTTCCAAAGGACCCAAGTTCAAATCCCAGCACCTACATGGCAGCTCACAACTGTCTGTAATTCCTGTTCCAGGGGATCTGACACTCTTACATAGACATACATGGAGGCAGAACACCAATGTAGATAAAAATAAAATAATAACTAAAAGTTGTTAAAAAAAAAAAAAAAAAAAAGAAAGGAGGGGGCTGGAGAGATGGCTCAGAGGCTAAGAGCACTGGCTGCCCTTCCAAAGGTCCTGAGTTCAATTCCCAGCAACCACATGGTGGCTCACAACCATCTGTAATGAGATCTGCTGCCCTCTTCTGGCCTGCAGGCACACGTATAGGCAGAACATTGTATACATAGTAAATAAATAAATCTTTTAAAAATGTGTAAAAAAATAAGAGGAGGAGGAACAGGAGGAGGAGCAGCAGACACTGCCAAGCATGGTGGCGCAGAACTTGGTGGGTAGAGGCAAGTTGACCTCTGTGAGTTCGAGGCCAGCCTGGTCTGCAAAGTGACTTCAGGACAGCCAGGGCTATCTCAAAAAACAAAAACAAACAAACAAACAAACAAACAAACAAACAAAGAAGAGCGGATATCTAGGCACACTGAAGCCAGATTTCAGAAGCACTCTTTTATACTGATTAGAGCATTAAAGATAATATGAAATTATTGTTACTACATCCATGTATGCAGAGCAGCTTATTATGTCTGCCTGTAATATAGACATGTGTGTATTTATACTGTCACTTTCTAAAGACATTTGGGGGCTTTCTTCTGTGGAAGCCTTCCTACATTAAATTTCAGTGTTGTCTATGATCTTCACACTTGCATTTGTAGTTTAATCTGAAATCATTGACGCTTTTGGTATTTCTTCTGTGGACATTTATTTGTTATGCAAGGGTTGAACCCAGGGCCCACATGTCAACTGCATGTTCTATACTAAGTCACGCCTAGAAGCTAAAACGTTTAAGGACATCCTCACTGCACAGGCCCTGGACACCCAGCGCCTCAGGCTGCTCTGTGCGATGCGGAGGGTGAGCTCCACAACCGCGAATATATAAACGTCTCAGCTTAAACATCCCCACAGGGGCTGCCTGTGCAGTGTCCTCCCTCAACAGGCTCTTTGAAGACAGAAGTTGCCAAGTGAGTTACCTCTGCTATGTGTTTTTGCCAAATTTAGATGTTACAAAAAGCATAACCTTTCTCAATTTTACACTGCTCCTGTAAAATGAAATTGGTTGCCTTTGGAGTGCTATGCAAAGACTCAGACTCTTCTGAAGCCCACTTAGCAGGGCGTCCGGACTAGAGCTGTGCACTGGCCTGAGCTCGCCTGCAGTTCTTTCAGATTGTATTTCACGCCTTCTTCACGTCAGTAGAGAGATAAGTTGGTCGTTTCTTTATTTGCAAGTCTTTCTTTGAATACATTCAATTCCCTGGAAGTGTCAAAAATTCTAAAAGAAGATATGTGTATGTGTGTGTGCGCGCGCATGTGTGTGTACTGTGTATGTACACACATATGTATGTATGTGTGCATATGTACACATGTGCATGTTTGCATGTGTGTGCATGTGTACGTGTCTGTGTGTCGCATGCAGATTTTCAAGATTAACGAATCATACATGACTTAGAAAAAATTCGTTTCCCAAACTGAGAGGGCTTACTTACAAGATTTCATATCATTATTGAATATATTGGTTAACTAAAAAACAATTCCACCACATTTTGTATATTTTTAGTATATGATTAGTGTTGTCCAGTAGAGAAAGTCTATACTACCCTGCTCAAAGATTTTGTATCCTCTCAGCTTCCAAACATTAAATTTGAAAAGATCTTTTCCCAAAACTTAATTTTTGTTACTATATTAGAAGCATACCTGGGCTGGAGAGACGGCTCAGAGGTCAAGAGCACTGGCTGTTCTTCTAGAGGTCCTGAGCTCAATGCCCAGCAACCACATGGTGGCTCACAACAATCTGTAATGTGATCTGATGTTCTCTTCTGGCCTGTAGGTGTACATGAGGACAGGGCACTCATACATAAAATAAATAAATAAATCTTTTAAGAGAAAAAAAGTACCCTTGTCATCATCCGCCCCCCAGCACCAGAGAACTGTACATGGAGCTCAGGAATGGAGTGACCAGGGGATCTTTGCCCTACATCTTGCCTACAGGCTGAGCACCTTAGCTCACACATAGTCTTTGGCGGGGTGCATGCTATGCTGTTTGGCTTTCAGAGCCAGGACAGGAGCAAGAGAACAGTGTGCCTCCCAGAAGGACCAGAGAAGACCCTGGACAGCTGAGACAGAGGGCATGACCAAAGTCAGACTTAACACTCACGGCATCAAAGGCTTATAAAAGTCCGTGGCACTGATGACCAACCAATCCAGGAGCTCGTTAGCAAGGCAGCAAGACCTACCGCCCTGAAGATGATGCCTCCAGTCACCACTATGAGGGCCTTCGCTTTCTCATCTCCCCCACAGGGCATGCACTTGATGCCGATCGTGGTGACAAACGTAGCCAGGAAGCCAACACCAGGACACCACCAGTAGAGCTCGAGTGGCCTGCAGGCGGCCTGCAGGCTGAGTATGGAGTCGTACATTTTGCAGCTCGCCAAGCCTGCACGATGTACACCGTCCAGACACTCTGTCCAGAGCCCCATACACAGCCCGCGCTGTGATGATGTTGTCGCCTTCGTACAAGTTCATCTGTCACTGTGGGGTGGCAGATGGCACTCGATTTCAGGGCCACCCCGCTGAGCATGGCCACCAAAAACCCCAGCAGCTGAAGGCCCAAACTGGCCATTTTCATCTCAGAAAAGCTAGCATGTGCCAGGAGGGCCACCCTACAGTAAAACAAAATCTGGGGCCGGGTGTGGTGGCGCACACCTTTAATCCCAGCACTCCGGAGGCAGAGGCAGGTGGATTGCTGTGAGTTCAAGGCCAGCCTAGTCTACAAAGTGAGTCCAGGACAGCCAAGGCTACACAGAAAAACCCTGTCTCAAAATACCAACAAACAAACAAACAAAAAACCAAACCAAACCAAACAAACAAACAAACAAACACCAAAATCTGGGGAGCAACAGAAAATTTAGATAGAGATTTAGGTCATGCAGAAACAAAAACAGAAACAAAAAAGGAAAAGAAATAAAAAGGTTTTGGGGGTGGGTAACTGCAAATCTTGTCAACGGAAGCGAACACAAATCATCTACTCAAGTGGAGGGACGGTCTCACAGCAAGAGGACTCAAAGCAGGACTGGCTCCAGACAAAATTGGGCCTGGGATACCCAGACAACCCAGGAAAATGGAGTGGTCCTTAGGGTGTGACCAGAAAGTATGCGAGGCCGTCTGCTCCAGGCTGCAGTGTCCTGCAGATGGAGCTGGGCAATGAGCCAGCAAGTGAGCTTTTTTTTTTTTTTTGGTTTTTCGAGACAGGGTTTCTCTGTGTAGCCTTGGCCATCATGGACTCGCTTTGTAGACCAGGCTGGCCTCGAACTCACAGCGATCCGCCTGCCTCTGCCTCCCGAGTGCTGGGATTAAAGGCGTGCGCCACCACGCCCGGCCCCAAGTGAGCTTTTTAATTAATGTATTTTAGTAGCTCTGTGTATATGCCTCATGTGAGTGGCTGCCTGAAAAGTCCAGAGAGGATGTCAAGTCCCGCTGGAGCTGGAGTGACAGGTGGTGTGAGCTGCCCATCGTGGGTGCCGGGAACTGTACTCCTGTTCTCCCAGAAGCACACAACTCCTAACTGCCAAGCTAGCTCCCAGCCCTGAAACATCACATTTTTAAAATTCAACTTTTGGGAGGGAGGGAGGAATGGGAGGATGCACGGGATGGGATAGCAATTAAGATGTAATATGAATGATTTTATTTTTCAATTAAAAAAATAAAATTCAACTTTTTATTTATTCTTTGTAAATTTCACATCATCTACCCCAATCCCATTTATCTCCCCCCCCCCAAACCTTTAACTTCCCTTGTAACCTCCCCGACAAAAGAAAAAAAAAAAAGATCTCATTATGGAAGCTGTAGTGTGTCCCACCGTGCACGCTTTTGTCCACTCATCTCTGCTTGTAAATGTTCACTGCAATGAGTCATCGGTCTGGCTGGAGGCCTCTGACCCCTGCTACACTTTCAACACTGGATCCTCACCGGGACTCTTCTCTGCTGTCCTGTTGTTGCCCCGTGTCCTGGACGTCCTGCAGTTTAGGTATGTAGGACCAGCCCCTTCACAGGCTCCGGCACTCCATCCAAGAGGTAGATGTTGGCGTGGGTCAACTCAAAGCCTGGGTGGTATCTGAGCTCTCCCACACCCACACCATCAGGGCACGCTCTCCAGCACTGCCCCGGCTAGCTCGCCCGATGACCTCACGCCCTTGGGCAGCTCGCCAGCAGCCCCCAGTCCCTTGCCACCAGGGCCAGCCCTACAGTGTTGCCGAGGTGAGGCCAAGGACCTGCTTCCTCGAGTGCTGCAGCCCATGAGGGGCAGGGCCAGCAAGCATTACATTTTATAGCCTACTCTGAGACTTAAAATCTATGGTGCTGATCACTGTTATTTGGCTGCAGAATTACACAGCTTTTAGACGTCTAATTATGCAATATGCTTGAACCAAAACCAGAGCCAATTGTGGTTTCTGTTTGGTTTATTACTGGGGAATATTACTTCTCTTTTTAAAAATAATGTATTTATTTTTATTTTATGTGCATCGATATTTTGCCTGCATGTATGTCTGTGTGAGGGTAGCAGATCTTGGAGTTATATGAGCTGCCGTGTGGGTGCTGGGAACTGAACCCGGGTCCTTTGGAAGAGCAGTCAGTGCTCTTAACCGCTGAGCCATCTCTCCAGTCCCCGGGATATTACTTCTGAGATGATGCTGTGCCTTGTCAGCCTGGTACCCATATCCACATCACCACATCCAAATAACAAACCTGGGCATGGCTCCGCGACAGAGCCTGTGCCTAGCATGAGCACGGGCAGGGTTGGATGCCCGGTCCTAGTGAAAATCGGGAACAGGAGACAAAACACTCTGTTTCTAAAACTGAACCTTTCACTGAATTTGCAATAGCATCTACAACAAGGTCAGCAGCTTTCTCCACGGCAGAGCAAACTTCCAAACGTTTTGCTTAAAAAAAAAACAAAAAAGTGAAAAATCACATCACTGTAGTTTCTTCAATTATCTTTTGCTTGAAGGATTTGGTGACACCATTAGGCACTGGCATCATCTATCTGTTTGCAAATTTCCCTTCTGTCAAGCAACACAAACCTCCGTTGTTTTGTTTTTACAAACGTAACTGGGGAAAGCTGAGAATGGCAAATAGTAAAATTAAATTACAAGACTGGTTATCAGGCCTAAATGAAAATCTTGCTACTTAAATGCGCCTCCTGCGGCCCCTACCGCACCGGCGGATTACAGGGCTCTCTTAAAGCAGCATGAGTTGGGGAGGCCGATGGTGAGGCCTGTGTGCTGATTTGGTCCTGTGGGGCTCCAGGAGGCCAGCGGTTTGACCCTCATAAACACCGGCACTCAGTTTGCACACATTGCATTTCTCGTCGGCTAGCCGTCTTGAGGGATGGGAACCTACAACTTGTTTTTCTCGTAGCAAATTAAAAAAAAAAAAAAAAGGCACCAGAAAGCAAGGTAAAGCTGGCACTAAACGTACACACACACCAAAGCCATCGCAGCTGCCATTTCAGCCTGCCCTGTCCTGTGTCAGCCCTACTTGGCCTCTGACTCTCATGGTCAGGGAGGTCACTGTGTCATCCTGACTCCCCCAGCTGCTGTGTGCACAGGGAAGGGGTTCCACGGTGTCAAACAACACGCAGGACAGTGACATCGAAGAAGGTATCGAGCACTAGCAAGACTCTGAGGGACTACCACACTGTCCTTAAAAGAAAGTGGACCACATCAGAGGCCAGGAAACTCGCTAAAGCAGTAACTCACACTTAGGGCTAGCGCCAAATGAACACCTTTTATTTTCTTAATCTAACTTAGATTACTGAATCTCAGTCTTTTAACACGTATTTTTTTAATTTGTGCATCCTAAACACTTTTTTAAAAGGTGTGTTTGGGCTGGCTCAAAGGTTAAGAGCACTGTCTGCTCTTCCAGAGGTCCTGAGTTCAATTCCCAGCAACCACATGGTTGCTCACGACCATCTATAGTGAGATCTGCTGCCCTCTTCTGGCCTGCAGGGGAACAGGCAGGTAAAAACATTATATATAATAAACAAATGCATCTTTAAAAAATAATAAAATAAAAGATGTGTTTTATTTTTACTTACATGTCTGTGTGTGCGCCTGTGTGAGTTGCTGTGTGTCTGTGAAGAGGCCAGAGAGAGCACCAGGTGCCCTCTCCCACGTCTCTCCTGCTAGTCTTTTTAGGCAGGGTCTCTCTCAGAGCCTAGAGCTTGAGTTCTCTCAGTTAAGCCGGAAGGCAGCAAACCCCCAGTGATTTTCCTGCTGCCGCCAGCCTCTCAGAGCTGAGGTGACAGGTTTGGCGAGGATGCCCGGCTTGTCCTGTGGGTGCTGGGACCCACACTCCAGCACCCATTACTGCTCAGTCGGTGCTCTCAACCACTGAGCCATCTCTCCAGCGTCCCTCTGCCACCCATTCAGGTCTTACAGCCCTGGTGACAAGAGCTGAGACAGAAAGTGTGTGTGACTTGGCAGTCTCCCCTCCCCCCCACGTTCTCCCCCTGTGCCCCCATTTGTGTTAGTCCTATAGGGAGAAGGGCTCCCGGAGAACAAGCTGCCCGGTGATTTTGTTGTGCTGTCACAGGTCTCCCGTAGCTCAGGCTGATCTCAGACTCACTAGCGTGAGGATGGCCTGGACTTCCCTATGCTCCAGCCTCTGTTGCACACGTGTGTGCGTGTGCAGGGCTGCAGTGTACATAACTACATCCAGCTTATGTGGTGCTGGGCATCAACCTTGGGAGGTCATGTGCTCTGTGTAAGCAGTCCACCCGGGCTGCCAACAGAGCTACACGCTGGGCCTAGAAAGACTCCCTTAAAACTGCCCTTCTTAAATCTGCTTCCTAAGCAGCCCATGGCTTTAAAAGCTCTCCGTGAGGCTCCGTCGGGGAGCCAGACTGTTTCATACAATGGTGACTATAATGTCTATTCTCTTATTAGAAATTTAAGTTGCTAATAATTTTCACATCTGTTAAGTGATCTGGAAGGATGCAAAGCAAGTACAAAACTAGCAGTTTATATTTGGGTTGTTTTCCTAGGTTAGGTTATCTTGGAAGGAAATGACTGCAAACCCAGCACAAACATGTTAAACCCCTGATGCATACTCCCCCGTAACTTTTCTGACAGGTTGAAACAACAATCTTTGCTCCTGTTGATACCCACTGCTGCTCTGCACTCCCCTGTGTGGGAACACAGTACTGGTGCAAGAGGCAGGGCACACAGAAGGCTCTGGCTGGGAGGAGCGAGGGAGACCTCTGGGTCATGTTTCCACCTCAGACACGGGGCTGGCTCAGGAGCTATCAGGCTGGGGACACTCTGGTTGTAAACATGCGTGTAGACATCACCTTTGCACGCACACCTGCGTACAGGACGCGGGACACAAACAGACAGGGAAGAATCTATTTGCTGCGGTGTCTACCCGTGTTTATAAATAACCCTGTCCCCTCCTGCATCACCCATCTCTCTTGTAGCTTTACAGGGTGGCCTTATTAAATTGCTATTTTGGTATTCATGGCATGTACTTTATTATGCTGCAGCCACAGCACCGTGGGGGAACCCAGCCCCATAAATAAAATATTCACCCATCACTGCAGCCAAGGTTCTCCTCTTGCTACTGTGCCTGCTGCTGCTGCTATTATTATTATTATTATTATTATTATTATTATTATTATTATTATTATTATTACCATCCAGTGAGTAAAGCCAACCTCTGCATTTCTACACACCTTGTTGAGAAGCCAGAAGCCACTGGAGTAAAGTCGACTGTAGAAGTCCTAAGAACCTCAGATTCTACCCGCAACAGGTTTCAAGATTGCCCACAGGAGGGGCATCAAGCTGCTCGCGGGACCTCCTGGTCGTTTGCCAGTGGAGATGTCCCGTCCTCTCCACGCCTCACAGTCACATGTGCCCCACAGCAGGAAGAACTGTCTCTAGGGGTGACTTTGACACTAGGCAAACATTATAGGGCGTGCTTAGTGCACACACCTGCCCTGCACAGTTCAGGCCAGTCTTTGGATGGCACAATCAGGATGCTGTTAGGTGAATGTGAGACACACACACACACACGCCAAGGGTACTGCCTCACAGCGATGCATCTGTCTCTGTTTCTGGAGTTCTGTGATTAGAGGTGTGTGCCACCACAGCCAGCATAATAATGTATTTTAAAATATAACTTCTCATACGGCTATGGACACATGTACACTTTTAGCCAAAGAAGAAGTTTTCAGGGGCAGGAGATCTTGTTTTTCTCAACCTTCACTGTCAGTAGATGCTGCTCATTCGTCTTTGGGAGGTAAGAGATGCAAGTTTGCACTTCCAGCCAGGGAGACGATTCAGGATGACATTTGTGGCAAGTCTGTGGGCCTGTGTAAGTCATTTCCAGAAAGAAATATGTGGAGTCGAGTATCTGAAACACGCCAGTGTGTCTGGACGGATCAGTGCTAAAGGAGGTTTGCACAGAACTCGGGAACATGGGAACCTCTCTTCTAGAAACAGAAAGAGGCAATGGTGGAAGCCAGGTCCCCACGGAGGGAGAAGCTCCTGTTTCTAACTTACTTCCCTGAGGTTAGTTACTACTGAGTGTTTTCAGCGGGAAGATGGTCTCCGCAGTCCAGGCACTGCTCAGAGACACTAGCAGGCCCTTCCTTCACGACACATACATTCTGCGGAGGAGACGGTTAACAAGAGGGCCCAGGAGGCTGCCCGAGGCACACCCCTGAATTCCAGAACAATCCAGTCTATGCGCGAGGACTTGCCCCAAGTTGCTGTGAGACCAAAGACAGAGGCAGATGCATTACAAGGGGCGCCATTTATTGAGAACTCGCAGATACAAGGGGAGTTGCGGGAGGCAGCAAGACCTGTCCATACTGGCTAGGACAGAAGTGACTTCATGCAAGGTGGATGCCCTTGGCTTATCTATGACACCAGAGTCAAGGGCTCTCCTGACCCAAGACTGACTTGTAAAGCCCCAACACACCTGTACCATACTTTCGCCTGCTTATAGTTTGCTGGAAAACATGGGCCTGAGGGCCGTGCCAAGGCTCCACAGATGTTAGCATCATTACAGCCTAGACCAGCCTTTTCTGGTAGAATTTACTACAGAAATGAGGACCCCAAAAAAAAAAAAAAGGCATTAGGGAAATGAAGCAACTTTGTTGCCTTCTGCTGTTTCTGTGTTTGTGAGCTCCCCCTGGAAACAGAGCTCCCCCAGAACAGAGGACTGCTTAGGCAGCTTGAAGAACAGACTCGCTTCTCGCAGCCTGAGAGACTACAAGGCTAAGGCTAAGGCTCAGTCAGGTTGGGTTTCCCTGCAGAGCCATCCTCACCCTACATCCTCGTGGTCTCCTTCTTGGTGTCTATGTCCTGATTTTTTTTTTTAAAATAAGGATATTAATCAGACAGGCTTAGAGCCCTGTTTCACTCCATTCTGATGTCTCAGACAAAATTAGAAATAACAGAGATATTTCTCTCAAGTTCAAGAGGCAGGAAGGCCAGGGTCAGGGCGTGGCCGGACTGTCTAGTCAGGACGCATTGATTCACGGGTGGTTCCTTCTCCCCGTAGCCTGTTAGAGGGACCTGGTTCTATAATCCAAGAGACTAACAGTCTGCTCTCACTGTAGTTACCTCCCCGGGCAGCAAGAGTGGCAGGTATAATGTCCACCAAGCATCTGTGGCATGGCTGTGACCCCCTTGGTGACAGTCGATCTGTGACATGGCTGTGATCCTATTGGTGGCAGTCGAGCTCTCATGACCCTAGGGCCCACCCTAATGCACTGGGGGGTTGAGGGAAGGGGAAACACTCAGGACCATAGTAGCAAGCATTTTAGTTTAATTATGTGTTTGTGCTCGTTAACATTAACTGTCAACCTATTGCACCTTAAGAACAGTCTCGAGTGGGTGATCACCTTTATCAAGCTGGTCTCTGACATGTCCGTAAAGGACAGCCTGGATTGTTCTGATACTAAATGGGCCCGGCCCACTATGGGTGTTGGCATCCTTAGGCAGGCGGCCCCAGGCTGTATAAGAGAGCTAACAAACACGGTTACTCCATGGCTTCTGTTTTGAGAGCCAGCTTGGGGGTCCTGCCTTGCTTCTTTTTTTTTTTTTTTAAGATGTATTTATTTATTAAGTATACAGTGTTCTGCCTGCAAGTACACCTGCAGGCCAGAAGAGAGCACCAGATCTCATTATAGATGGCCGTGAACCATCATGTGGTTGCTGGGAATTGAACTCAGGACCTTTGGAAGGACAGACAGTGCCCTTAACCTCTGAGCCATCTCTCCAGCCCCTGCCTTGATTCTTTTAATGATGAACTGTGACCTGGAAGTGTAAGCCAGATAAATCCTCTCCTCCTTTAAGTTAGTGTTTTTTCACAGCAACAGGAAAGAAACTAGAACAGTCTCCAAAGGCCTGTTTCCGAACAGAGTCGTATCCTGAGGTGCTGGGGTCAGGATCCCGGCATATGACCTTGAAGGCTCACAATTAGCTCTTCACCCTAGTTAGAGCAGCAAGGCCACCTTCGCTTGAGAGACCACTAGAGATGGTGCTGTCTGCCCTGCACTGATCACCCAACCCTGCTGGTCCTCGGACTCCCTTCTGGAGAAGACTGGCCATCAAGCAAGGTAAGTCATTTGCCCAAACCAGAGAGAAGATTCTAGAGGCAGATGTAGAACATTGAAAGTCCTCCCTGGGGCTGGAGAGATGGCTCAGTGGTTAAGAGTGCCATCTGCTCTTTCAAAGGTCCTGAGTTCAATTCCCAGCAACCACATGGTGGCTCACAACTATCTGTAATGTGATACGGCGCCCTCTTCTGGCTTGCAGGAGCACATGCAAGCAGAGCACTGTATACATGATAAATAAATAAATCTTAAAAAAAAAGAAAGAAAGAAAGAGAAAGTCCTCCCTGTAGTTTTCCCAGAAGCCAATACTGGAAGCCTGTCTCATTTTGTGACTGTACGCTGGGCTGGTGTTCAGTGGGCCACGAAGGTGGTGGGTGCCCCCACTAGTCACCCTGCACCCTGGAGAATGAGGATACTGGTGGCCCACACAGGTGGCCAGCCAGGTAGTCTGTTTCCAGCTCTTTGACCGCACACCAATTCTTCAACCCCCAAGTTAGTCTCTTTTCCCATTTGTAAAAGCCTCAGGGTGTGGGAGGGCTTTAATTGCCAGAGAGGTGACCTAGAAGGTTGCTACTTCAATATATGACCCTGAAGGACACTCAGAAAGTACTCTGGGAAAAGAGATGCCGCTAATAGAATGTCATGTTCTTCAGGACAAATGAGATCTGTGATGCTACAGCACATGGAATGGGGCTACTGCCTGGAACCCAGCGTTCATGAGACTGGCAGCCATGATGGTGGCCAGCAGTGATGAGAGTGGCAGCCATGATGGTGGCCAGCAGTGAGTGGCAGCCATGACAGTGGCCAGCAGTGATGAGACTGGCAGCCATGGTGGTTTCCAGTGTTCATGAGAGTGGCAGCCACGGTGGTGTTGTCCTTCTTCTTTTGCCATCACTGCCTTCTCTCCATCCCACATTTCCGCTCTAGCTGCCCACCCTGAGCCTATCCCTCCCTGAGCGCTGCTTCCCTGTTCCCTTGGAATTCTTGGAAGCCCCTTCCTTAGGAACGATGACTCACTCCGACCTGCGGCGGGCACGCCTCTGAGACCTGCTCCGCTTCCGATTGTCAGAGCAAACCACCAGTGATTTCACCCAAGAGCGGTCTTCCAGGGTGAAGCTGAAACAGCTAAACTCCTGATTGATTAATTTAATCAAGACCCAGCCAGCTCATAAATTGTTCAGGCATGCCGTTAACTCAAAAGATCTCTCCTCAGCTAATTGCTTAAGTGATTTTTGAAATTGTTTTAATGAGCCATCCTGAAATTGGATGTGTGCTATTTTTTTCTATCAACAAGAGAAAAGCATATGGATATTTTTGTGGGGAAAAAAGGAACTTATTTTATGATCTGGACTGTGTGAGACAGAAAAATAGTTGTGGAGGGCGATTTCTTGCCTGCGTTGGCTAAGAGGTTTGTTGTTGTTGTTTTGTTTTGTTTTTTGAGACAGGGTTTCTCTGTGTAGCCTTGGCTGTCCTGGACTCACTTTGTAAAACAGGCTGGCCTCGAACTCACATGGATCCGCCTGCCTCTGCCTCTCGCAACAGTGAATGCGCGGTTTCTTGTTTTCTTCTTTCCTTCTGCTTCATTCCATATATTCTGCTTTGAGATGTCACCAGGACACAATGGCTCAGTAGCCAATAAGCCTGTGTGAGCTCAGGCTCTTACTGTCCTCAAAGTCTAACAGCTATGCAATGTCACAGGTTGTTCACAGGGACAGCAGCTGTCTCATGGATGTGTGACACTTGCTCCCGGGATGGTTTTATGATGTCACCACGCTCACGAGCACCCGAACCCTTCCTTTACTCTTACTAACATGGGTCTACCCAAAGAATTTAGGAGGCGTTAGAGGTGATTGTATGAGCTAAGATGGCTATGAGATGAGGGGAAACAAGGTGGGCGGTGGCTCTGCTCCTGCCTCCTGGTTACTCTAGGCCCTAAGACTGTCAGTGGGAAATAGAAGGTGGGAGAGAGGGGAAAAGCCACAAAAGAAAAGCACCCGTATGCCGGGCAGTGGTGGTGCATGCCTCTAACCCCAGCACTTGGAAGGCAGAGGCAGGTGGATCTCTGTGAGTTCAAGGCCAGCCTAGTCTACAAAAGTGAGTCCAGCGAAGCCAGGACTGTTACACAGAGAGACCCTGTCTCGAAAAACCTAAAAAGAAAAGAAAAAAAGAAAAAAAGAAAGAAAGAAAGAAAGGAAGGAAGGAAGAAAAGAAAAGTACTTGTGAGAGATCAAGAGCAAAGAAGACACTGAGGAAACTGTCCAGGCAGAGTGAGAGTCAGATAAAGACAAAAAAGGAGACTAGAAATCACCAACTGATCAAAGAAATGAGCCACAAACACAGAGGGAAAATTAGAAATCAGTAGATGGGCAGCAACTCCTGTCAGTTAACTCGATCTGATTGACAGACAACTAAGATTAGTAAAGTCACCAGAGGTCTGACCCAATGAATGATGCTGTCCATTGATGGGTCCATTAGGAGGTGGTGGACTTGTGGACGGAGGGGCCTGGCTGGAGGGAGTTGGTGACAGCATGTCCTTGGGGGTTATACCTAGTACCTCTGGCCCCTTCTTATTATGTCTCCATTCTGTTTCCTGTCTGACATTATGTATTCTGTTCTGTTCTATTTGCTGCCCACCGTATTTTGAGCTGCTCTGCTCTGCTTCCTGTCTGCCATGCTGTGAGCTGATCCACTCTGCTTCCTGTTCGCCATGCTGTGAGGGGCTCCACTCTGCTTCCTGTCCGCCATGCTGTGAGCTGCTCTACTCTGCTTCCTGTCCGCCATGCTGTGAGCTGATCCACTCTGCTTCCTGTCCGCCATGCTGTGAGCTGCTGCACTCTGCTTCCTGTCTGCCATGCTGTGAGCTGCTCCACTCTGCTTCCTGTCCGCCATGCTGTGAGCTGCTCCACTCTGCTTCCTGTCCGCCATGCTGTGAGCTGCTTCACTCTGCTTCCTGTCCGTCATGCTGTCAGCTGACCCACTCTTCTTCCTGTCCGTCATGCTGTCAGCTGACCCACTCTGCTTCCCGTCCGCCATGCTGTGAACAACCTCCTCTTCCACTCAGTCTGTTACCATGATGTTCTACTTAACTGTATAGACTGAACCTGCTGAAACACTGGTCAAAATAAAGCTTACCAACATTTAAATTGTTCTTTAGGGCATTTTAGGCACAGGTGTCCAAAAGCAATTAATACATGTGATGAGCACAAATTAGGGGAAAAATTAAAAATTAATATTTAGGGGGCTGGAGAGATGGCTCAGAGATTAAGAGCACTGTCTAGTCTTCTAGAGGTCCTGAGTTCAGTTCCCAGCAACCACATAGTGGCTCATGACTATAATGAGATCTGGCGCCCTCTTCTGGCCTGCAGGTGTACATGCACTCAGAACACTGTACACATAGTAAACAAATAAAATCTTTTTTTAAAAAACTGAAATTGAAAGAGAGAAACTTTGTCAAAGAGAAGAAAATTAGGAATAAAAAGGGCAATGGAAAGATTAAACTTTCCTGGGAATTTTACTAGGCAAGCTGCATTAACATTCCATCTGTGCTTTCTACAGTGAGCCCATAGTGAAGATTCCAGGACTCCGCTTGCTCTCGCTATATGAACTCTCTCTTGCTCACAAACACTTCTTAGCTAACAGTGCCACTGCCCTGAGTGGGACACACTTGCCCGTGCCAATTGTGGGGCATGACTTCAATGTCTAGCACTTGTGCTTTGTGGGGCATCACCAGAGTGGGAAGTTAGCAGGTGCCACAGAGTCTTCAGGAGAAAGCAGTGAATTCAATCCGCAGATCTCAAAGTGTCCACTGCCTTGTGGGATCCGCGATGCTCCTACAGAGCAAGTTTGGTGTGAAGTCCCTGGAAGGGGCTCCTTCAAGATGGCGGAGAGTGGGGCTGGCTGCAGCGTGCCCGGCTAGCGTCCTTGTCTTTGGTCATGCTCTTGGTCTTGGGGAGCACCAGTGTCATGACATAAGCATCCTTCCCTGCCTCTTTTACTGCCCCCCTTTTTTTAACATCCAACTTCTCATCTTCTCCTTACTTTGTGTGTATCTTCCATATTCATTACTTTTGTATAGCCATGGCCGAAACATTTGAGAGAAGCACTTAAAAGCTGGAAAGATTCTGACTCGTGGTTTCAGAGTGCTCACAATAAAAGGCTAGCAGGTGCAAATGGGACGACCCTGTTTTAAGCTTCTGTGCTTGAATCTGTAGTTATCTGAGGTCTACATCGTGTTTGGTCAAAGAGCCCCATTTCATTTTTCACTTGGGAACATGGTTGACCTACCACCGTGCATTGAAAGCAGCATCTCCCTTCTCTCCATAGCAGGCAATGAATAACTTCTCTAAACAACGCCCGTTCTCTCCCACACAGCCTATTCCTGTCCTAACCCCGCGTCGTGGCCTAGTAAGGAGCCTTGGCATCATTGTATGAGGCCAGTCTTGGCTCTGTGTTTCCTTGGATACCTGGAAATTGCATTTCCCTGTGAATTTTAGAATTAGTTTGTCAATTTTCACATGAACGCAGACCTGCAGGGATCTGCAAGGACTCTGACTAAGACTTTATTAAATCTTCCAATCAATTTCAACCCTATTATCAAAAGATAACATCATTACCAAGTTTCCCTTTCAGCTTTGTCTTTTTCTCTTGATACTTTCAACCCACGGTCGCGGCACATTCCCCATGTATTTATGTCTGACTGTATTTCTCACTATCATTTCATTGTCTTCAACACAATATATCATTAGACTCAGTCCTTGCTGATTGTGTACCCCACTGTCCTCAACATCTTCTTTCAAAGTTTATTTTGTGTTTATTTCTGCTATGGGAATATAAACATTGTTATATATTCTGTATTTATCAGATAACTGACAATTTATGGCAAAAATCTATATATTAAATCACTTTTCTACATACACAATCATAATATTTATTAAGAAAAAAAGCGAGTGCCATTTTTGCCTTTTAAACCTTGCATCATATAGTATTGGTTTAGGCTACAAATGAAATAATAAATATAAGCGGTGAAGACAGAGTTGCTCATGTCAGTCTCTGAGGGAAATCTCAGTATTTCACCATAAAAATGTCTGTTGTAGGTATTTACTTGTTTATCTTTTTTTTTTCAAGACAGGGTTTCTCTGTGTAGCCTTGGCTGTCCTGGACTCACTTTGTAGACCAGGCTGGCCTCGAACTCACAGAGCTCCACCTGCCTTTGCCTCTCTGGTGCTGGATTAAAGGCGTGCGCCACCACGCCCGGCTTCTCATTTATCTATTATGCATATAAAATATGTGCACGCATATCACACACTCACACACGCACACATACACACACACACACACACACACGGTGGCACTCTTTCTGCCCTCGCTCCTCGTTGCTGTAATTATAGGTATACCTGGCTTGCTGTAAGATTTTGAAAAGTTACCTTATAAGGAAGAGAAAACACTGACAAATGGACACAGACTTTTGCCATGGGCTATTCTGTATCCAATGAGAAAAACTATGTGACTTTTCTTGACTGTCACTGCTATGATTGTACTGACTGATATTCAAATGTTAAACTAATCTTGGGTTCTTAGAATAAACCCAACTTGGTCATAATGTATAATCTTTTACATATTGCTGGTTTTGTCTGTTATATTCTATTTGGAATTATCGAACAATATGTGAATGCAATTGGCCTGGAAACTTCCTAAATTTGTAATTTGGGGATCGAGTTTACATAGGTCTGAGAAAATAATCTGAGAGAGATCTATGCTTTTCTTGTCTGCAGAGGAATTGTTATTTGGAGCCTGTAAAGATTTGGTGCAGTTTGTCACAGAGTCATCTAGAGCTGTAGTTTTCTTTAGTAAAAGTCATTTCTCGGCCAATTTTTTGTTAAGACACAGTACTCTGCATCTGTGGGTTCCTCATCCCCAAATTAAACCAACCACAGCTTAAAACACTGTTTAGTAGTAAAAAGAATGTAGCAAAGCAATACGTTACATTTTATTGGGCATTATTTTTATTCTTTTTTTGTTTGTTTGTTTCTTTGGAGACAGGGGTTTTCTGTATAGCCCTGGCTGTCCTGAACTTGCTTCGTAGACCAGGCTGGCCTTAAACTCACAGCAATCCGCCTACCTCTGCCTCTTGAGTGCTGGGATTAAAGGTGTGCGCCACCACCACCTTTAGAATTTTTGATGAAGTCTGGTCTAATTTGTCTCCTTTTACACTCATGATTTTAGTGTCACTTTACCCAGGTCATAATCGTTTTCTGGCCGGGCATGGTGGCACACGCCTTTAATCCCAGCACTCGGGAGGCAGAGGCAGGCGGATCGCTGTGAGTTCAAAGCCAGCCTGGTCTACAAAGTGAGTCCAGGATGGCCAAGGCTACACAGAGAAACCCTGTCTCGAAAAACAAAAAAAAAAAAAACAAAAAAAAAAAAACATAATCGTTTTCTGTCTTCTTGGGTTTCGTTTTGCTTTGTCTTAGTGTGTGTTTGTAGAAATTTTATAGTTGTAGCTTTTTCATTTAGGTCTGTATTTTTAAGCCGTACTTGCTTACACTGTGAGGTAAGAACCCAGGCAGACAAGGCGGCTCAGCAGGTAAAGGTGCCTCCCACCAAGCTTCCTGGCCCGAATGTGAGCCCTGGAACTCATAAGATGAAAGGAGAAAAATGTACCCCTACAAGTTATCCTCTGATCTACACACAGACAGACAGACAGACACACACACATACACACACACACACACACACACCAAACAAATTTTTTTTTAAATCTAGGTATTTGCTTCTAGTTCACTGAGCCTTTTGAAACTCTAGTTTCCTTAGAGTAATTGATTGCAGTGTTGCTTCTCAGTTCTAAGAATTCTGTGTACTCACTTTAAAGAAAAAACAAAACAAAACAAAAACACCTAACTTTGTTAAAAATCCTTAACTTAGCCAAACTTAGTGGCTAAGTTTGACAGAGGCAGTCGGATCTCTGTGAGTTCAAGGCCAGCCTGGTCTACAAAGAAAATCCAGGACAGGCAGGGCTACACAGAGAAACCCTGTTTTGAAAAACAGAAATAAAACAAGACAAAAAACAAACCTGAGTGGTTGGGAGATGGCTAAGTGCATAAGAGTCCTGGCATTTTTCCAGAGGTTCTGAGTTTAATTTTCAGTACCTACATGGTGGCTCACAACCACCTAAAATGGGATCTGATGCCCTTTTCTGTCATGCAAGAATACATGCAAATAGAGCATTCATATACATTTAAAAAACTCCTAATCTTGAATTTTCTTGAAAATATTAAGCATGGTTTGAAGATCACACTACATGATGTCACTAGCTGATCTCTTTTGGGTCTGCTTCTACTATCAGCAGCTTCTGTTTGGTTTTTGTTTTTTCAAAACATGCTGGTCTCTCCTTGGATTGTGTCATTTTAAAAATTGCATGCTGGGTTGTTGGTATGAAAGTTCCATAGACACATTGAGGTGTGGCCTTTTTCTGTGACGCCATATTTGCTTCTGACAGTCGGAGCATGGCTGGCCTCAGGTCAACTGTTCCGAAACAGCTGGAAGATGCACAGAGGGTTCTGGGCTGGGGAGGACAGGTCTGACTCTGGGAGCAGATGGCTGACCCAAGAAGCTCACTGGGGCGACTCCCCTGATGAAACAAGTTCTAGTGAGTGATCCTTGGTCCATGCAAATACTTCTGCTTCCTTGCCTGGGAAAGCTGTTCTCCTTGGCAAGGTGCATAGACGCCCCAAGCATGCTCGGTGGCCCCTTCTTTGAGCCAGGAACCAGCTGACTCTTTGATGGCCAGGAACTCTCACCAACTTCCATGATGTGCACGTGCTTTTCCAGCTTTGTGCTGCTTCTTTAAAACACATTGCTCCCAAAGCCCACCTCACTCTCCCAGAATGTGTAACTCTTATCTCCTGGACCAAGTAGAGCCATGGTGAGAGATTGCAGTGGAGGCTGGGATCACACAGACAGGACCAAGAAGTGAGGGAAAGGGGGAAAAGCTCTGTGAGGCCGACTCCTGAGTCAATAGCTCAGGAAAGATTTTTCCCAGCCATCATCCTTGGCCAGATGTTCAGCTAGCTCTTTCTAAAGATTCATTTTATTATTTGTACTGTAAGTATTCTGCCTGCATGTACACCTGCAGGCCAGAAGAGGGCACTAGATCTCATTATAGATGGCTGTGAGCCACCGTGTGGTTGCTGGGAATTGAACTCAGGACCTTTGGAAGAGCAGACAGTGCTCTTAACCTCTGAGCCGTCTCTCCAGCCCTGCTAGCTCTTTCTATAGGGGTTTATATTAGTTATTTTTCATTGCTGTGATAAAATACATGACAGAAGCAACTAAAGGAGAGAGGGCTTATTTTTGCTCCTGGTCTGAGATGGCACAGCCCATCATCATAAGGGATGCATGTGGTTAGGACTCTTCAGATCTCCATGGATCAGGAAACAAAGATTGGAAAGCAGTCCTCAGACTATGAAATCTCAAGGCCCTCCTTCTGTGAGCCACTTCCTCCAGCTAGACCTTACTTCCTAAGGGATCCACCTCCCACACCAGGGCCACCAGCTTGGTGTGAAGTGTTAAAACCCATGAGAATGTAGGAGACACCTGTACCCGAACCCTAACAGCCTCTGTCTCCATCACACAGCCCGGGCTTGACTGCTTCTATAGACTTCCTCTCCAGGGCTGTGCTTAGACACACTACTGTTAATGCTGCTGTAACTGGGGGAGTGGACACTAGCCATAGGGAAATAATGTGGGCTCCGATAATCATCTTCAGATGAGCTTCAGAGGAAACCGCCCGTGCGAAGCGAGCCTTCTAGAAGCTCCCCATGCGCCACTTTACGAGGAGATTAAGAGAGTTGGCATCGCACGGACACGCCTGGGTGTTATTTTTCTCCCACTTAGCATACAATTAACATACAGGCCACATAATAACTGCGCCAGCACCAGAAGCTCTGGTCTAAACTGCTCAGCAAGCTTATTTAGATCCTCAAACAGATCCACCCAATCGAGGCCAATTATTTCCTGGCGGAGTTAATTAGAATGTGTCTAAAATGAGTGAGGCCTGAAAAGTGGCATTCTGTCACTTTCCATCACTCGTTCCTTCTGCTGTCTCCTTGAACCCGGAGGCTTGTCCTTAGTTTCAAAATGGAAGTACTTTTAAGGCTGGGAAGGGCTCTCCCCCGACTCTCCAGCACACATCTGTTTGCTGTTTTGGGGAGTAGATCATCTGGCATGCCCAGTCACGAGCCCCTGTGACCTAGGCTATCCTTTGGCCTGGGTATATGACTTCTTTTGCAGGCCGGCTTGTGTAGCTTGTGACAAATGAACACGGGAGAAATTGTGCTCAGGGAAATAAGGAGTTATCAACTAACGAAGGAAAAGAAAGTAAAAGCAAGACCCACGGCCTGTGTGGCCTGGGCCTGGAAAGGAGGCGCGGTGTATGCTGGGAAGGCTTCTGAGCATTTGCGAGAACACAGGTAAAGAGAAGAGAGGCAGCAGGCTCCACTCACTGTACCCAGTGTCCTCTGACCCGCCTCTCTGTGTTCTCCACTCCTGCCCACTCACTGTACCCAGTGTCCTCTGACCCGCCTCTGTGTATGCTCCACTCCTGCCCACAATGGTGCCCTTTGCCTGATACTGCAATTCAAGGGAACCGCAGAACAAGAGCCCCAAGCACTCCACCAGCATTTGCTAGTAGACAGACCTGTAGGAGCTACACCGCCCCGCTTCCACCAAATACACTGCTCTCTGCTCTCCCCAGGGTTCCCCAGGATGGAGATTGCCTGTGCAGGTTGACAGTTACCATGGAGATCTCAGGAAGGATTCCCAGAAACTCAGAACATCATCTAGGTTAGAAATGAGTTGCTGAGGGTTGTCACCGTTCTGCAGCCTGCTGAGGGCCGGCCTCATCAGACACCAAGCAGCAAGGACAGTGGAGCTTGGTGTGTACCCTGCAGTGCCTGGCACCCCTCCGTATCTCAGATCATCACTCCTCCCCAGAGCCTTCTGAAGACTCATGTGCCATCCACCTCTTACATGTGGGACACTAGGGCCTGGTACCTGGGCTTAGAGCCAGGCAGCCTGGCTTTGGACAATAAGAGGTCAGAGAGGTCAGGACTGTATCGAACCCCTTGACCAGACCCAAACTCTGCCCTGCTTTACCATTTACCTCCTCGCGTCGCGTTTAGTTTCTGTTTGCTTGTTTGTTTTTGTTTTGTTTTGTTTACTTTTCAAACAGGTTCTCACACTGTACTCCAGGCTACTATTGAATTCATTCTGTAACCCAGATGGGTCTGGAACTCTCAGCAATTCTCCTGCCTCAGCTTTCTAATATAACAGAGCCCCAGACTTTAGTAGGCCCTTAGACCTTAGCACAACTGACTCCATGATGGAAATACCATTGAGGCTGTAAAAACTCAGCACGTAGACAGCACCGCTGCCAAAACTAAAACAAAGGCCTAATCCATCAATGTCCACAGCTCTGGGAAAGCTTCTAGATGTGCTAACCTTGCTTTTTAGCTTCTGTAGTTCTGTGGTTCTGCTTCTGGCTAACTGTTCTTGTTAGCTGAAGTGTGTCAACCCAGACCATGGCTTTGTTCTTATAAGCTACACTGGGATCCCTAACTCCCGCTAATAAAGACGTTCTGTTGGCTTAGACCCATGTCCCAACAATCTCCTCAAGTGGACACCCCAGAATCCTAAGCGCTGGATTTGTAGGCATGAGTTGCCATGCCCAGCCCACCTCATGTTTTAATGGCATGCTCACCCACTCTCAATGTTAGAAATGTTGGTTTCATGTTGCAGTGCCCTCACTGGCTATGGGGGCCTTTCACACGTGTTGCTTTCACCTGGAAGGACTTCCGGGCTCCTCCCTCCAGCTCATGCCATCCATCCATCTGGGTTTTGCTCCATGAAGCCTTCTTACCTCCCCGAAGTAGAGCTCCCTCTGCCTTACACTTGTAACTTCATGTCTGTTGCGATAATTCGGTCAAGGTCGGCCTGTCTCGCTGGACCAGGAGAGGCAGAAGGAGAGGGTACCATCTGCTTGCCATGGAGTCTCCAAGACTGGCACTGTGCCTGGCCTTCAGATTCCTGTAAAGCAAAGAGCCAGATAGCAGGATGCTGGGGTCTCGAGAGTCCTGGGCATGCTTTCCTGGGGTCTGAAATGCCCTCCGCCTGTAAGTGGAGGTAAACAGCAATGTCACCGAACGGGAACCTAGGGCATCGGGAACCTAGCGCAACATCCGCGTGGCTCAGAAAAACCACCAGGTGCGCTCCTTTCTGGTTTAGATTCCTTTCCTTCGGCAAACCCAAAGAGCTATTCACATTTCATTAAATTGATTCAGATTGAATCTAAATCAGGGTTAAATATAATTTTCTGAACACTACCAAGCTGTAATTCCTGTATCTAAATTAAAAAAAAAAAAAAAGGTTGAAAAAACGAGGTTGTGGTGAGGTTTCACTGGTGGGGGGTGGGGCGCTGTTTGAAGCCCTCTGCATTTGTTTCAGATAATTCAATTTGCTACATCTCTGTGAGTGCATGGCTCCAGCCACTGCAGACGTAGTCCAGGCCTATGACGCTCATGAGTCACCCTAGCAACACAGACGGCACAGGTAAGAGACCTGTGCTAGCCCGAGACACCAGCAGAGGGGTGTGCCCCAAAAGAGTTTCCCTAGGGACCCTAAGGTCCTTTGTGAGGTGAAATCATACTTGTAGCATGGTTCCCTGCCCTCTGCCGCCAGCTCCCGGGACAACATTAAAGCCTCCCTTCTAGACCCACGATCTCCTGTTGAAAAGCTACCAAAACAATCCCACAAACAGGTGGACGGTAAATTAATGAACACAATCTCTTCCTTCAAATTGCGCCTGGGAAGAAATAATTACTGGGCAAATGAGAAGCAAAGAGGGATCCCCGCCTCCCACAGCCCCCCAGGCCCTCTGTGATTTTGTCCTACTGAAATCTAATTTCCGAGAAACACTTCAGGGAGGCGTGCGGAGACGACATTAGATTCTTAGCAGCGCACTAATGGGCAGACATCATTCCTCAGTAAGGAGCCTGCACCCAGCGCCAGGGCCGAGGCTGACAAGAGCCGTATTTCAGGGGAGCAGCAGCTGGTTCCCAGCACTGTTTAATAAGCACAGGCAGATGGGGTGCTGGCAGAGCTGGGGGACTGGACCCGGAAGGTGGATGTAAACCTTATTTATAGGATAATCTGTGCGAGTACATAAAATCTTTATTTTCCATAGCGAACGTTTCGTTCCTGCCAGGAATGCAATGTGCCTTCCAGGGCTCTCCAGCGTCCTTCACAAGAGTTTCTGAGGAGCAAGCCTCTGACAATGTCACCCTGCAGGCTATTTATAGGACCCTGCCACTTGGCAGAATCTAACTAACGGTAGTGGAGCTGGGCGACCCTGAGGACGCTGCTGCTGGCCCCTAAATCTCTCCTCTGTCACCCGTGAGCTGGAGGCTTGCTTCTTTCCTTTGCTTTGTGATGACAGGCCCGACCTGCCTCGTCTTCTCCACATTCTTTAAGTTCTACCCTCCCCGTGGGAACCGTCAAGGCCGTTAGCCGCCTTCTGCACCCTCCCTGCGTCGGTTGCAACATTAGTTCTTGTCTCTGGCTGGATGGGACAACCTCGCTGTTCTGTCCTCTTGAAGGCCCCAGGCTCCCCTAATAGCCACAGGGGTGTGTCCAGCTTGTCACCCAGAAACCTCGCCAGGATCACAGGATGAGTTGTTTCTCAGACCCTCCGATGCTGGCAACTGGTATCCAGCCTGGCCACGCCCCGTGCGTTAGAGGCGGTGTCCAGCCCTGGCCACGCCCCATGCGTCAGAGGCGGCACCCACCCCTCAGATAACTCATCTCCTTCTCACGATGAGGTTTTTATAGAATTTCACTTAGCAGCTCAAAAGTATACACCCAGGCACCTGAAGCTCCAGTGTCGTAATTAATGGCTTGGTCCTGCCAGGGTAAACACCTGAAACAAACACTTAAGGGACACCGGGGCAGCTAAAGGAGAAGCCAGCCCATTCATTTGTTCACATCTTCTGTCAACGATGCAAATGTTTTTGGTTTTGGTTTTGGTTGTTGTTTGTTTTTTTTTTTTAACTACAGATTTAGACCAAAGCCTCAGGCCACAGCCTTCTTACTGGACACATAAGAACTAAATGGCTTTGTGCGTCCCTTAGGCCACACCAGGGCCGCACAGCTGCCGCGAGCTGCTGACGTTGTCTGGCAGCACGCACGCACGCACGCACGCACGCACGCAGCAAGGGGGTCGTGCTTTTCTGCTGCTTTTGCCAGCAAAACAATTTATGTCTTCTCAGTTATATCTAACACGTCCAGATAAACGGGCTTTTTAAAAGAAAAGCGTAGTTTGCACGGAGCCTGAACGGACGCCGAGGAAGGAAGCAGCTTTGCCGTGACTGAGGCATTGGTGTTGCAGCTATTGTTCATGACGGTGCTGAGGCTGGCGTTCCCTGCTGGTATGATACAGCACCCCAGAGTCTCAGAAGCTTCCTAAAGCACAACTTGTTGCACTTGGAACTCATGATGCTTCAGCAACCACTCCTGTGCCAGGCAAGTTTCAAGTCGAGCCAAGAGACCCACTGGCTTAGGAAGGAAGGGGAGACGTCTCAGTTGCCTTGGCAGCACAAGGGCCTGTGCTCAGAGGCATCAGCTGTGCACAGCCGGGGACCAGTGGTCTACACCTATAATCCCAGCCTGAGGAGCCAGAAGGGGGTTCACTGAGATTTTTCTTTTCTTAAAACAGGAGAACATTATTTTCTCCTTTTGCCACTTAGAATTAACTAAAGATGTTTTCCACTGACATCACTAAAATTGCCATTTCTGTGCTAAAAACAAAGATGGAAGACTTTCCCCAAAACAATAAGGCACAACCAGCAGGTGTACAGACTGTCGGGTCCAGGACATTACTTGCCCACTGCTCCCCTTTGTCAACACCCCAGGACAAGGCAACTCTTCAGTGTCACTGACTGTAGCAGAGCTGGGGTTCAGCATCACTGACTGTAACAGAGCTGGGGTGCAACCGAAGCCACTAGTCCAGGCCTGAGGTCTCTCTTCTGTCTACGCTCCTCAGAGAGGAGCCATTCCCGGGCCCCGAGACAGTAACTGTGAGCTCTGGGGCTGCAGTCTGTACCAGCCTCATCCTGTGTCCATCATTCTCTCTCACCACCAGGTCTGTCAGTGAGCAGTGTCTTAGTCAGGGTTTCTACGGCTGCAAACAAAACACCAAGGCCAAAAGCAAGTTGGGGAGGAAAGGGTTTTATCTGGCTCAACACTTGCTCACTGTAATCCATCCTTGCAGGACGTCAGGATAGGAGTTCAAGCAGGGCAGGACCCTGTAGGCAGAGGCTGACGCAGCAGAGGCCTTGGAGGGGGCTGCTTCCTGGCTTGCTCCCAATGGCTTGCTCAGCTGCTTTCTTTATAGAACCCAGTACCACAGGTAGGATGGCCCCACCCACAATGGGCTGAACCCTTCCCCATTGATCGCTAGTTGAGAAGACGCCTCACAGCTGGATCTCATGGAGGCATTTCCTCAGCTGAGGCTCCTTTCTGCCTAATGACTCTAGTGCGTGTCAGATTGACACACAAAACCAGCCAGTACAGGCAGAATAAGGAGTTTGTCAGTGTTCAAGTTACCACAAGGGTCTGCAAACATAGATGGAGGTCAGTGTGCTGGGCCCAGCTCCAGCAGGCAAGGCTTGGTTACAGCTCTCGGGACAGGGACTGTGAGGGGCAAGGGGTTCACTCCTGCATCCTGCACCCAACATGCCAGTGGAAAGCAGTGGTCAGCTAGTTCCCTCCTAGTTAACTAGACACTAAAAGAGTCAGTACAGCCAGGCGTGGTGGCGCACACCTTTAATCCCAGCACTCAGGAGGCAGAGGCAGGCAGATCACTGTGAATTCAAGGCCAGCCTGGTCTACAAAGGGAGTCCAGGACAGCCAAGGCTACACAGAGAGACCCTGTCTCGAAAAACCAAAAAAAAAAAAAAAAAAAAAAAAAAAAGTCAGTAGAGAGAGCCTTCCCATCCCCCCACCCCCAAAGATTCCTACATCCTACAGCAAAGCAGCTGCCTCTCATTGCTGAGGCTGTGCCCAGCTGGTCCAGAGGTGTGCTGTCCATCCTGATCTCATCCCCATGGCAACCAGGGGCGATGTCCAGCAAGCCAGCCTTGCCCACCCACCACGTCCCAGAACCTGTGATGGAAGCCACTGTGCACATTCCCTGCGGCCCTGAGGGCTCTGTGAGGATGAAGTTAGGTAGACACTGAATGGCTGTGACTCGTTTTGTCACGAGATGTCCCCCAAGGAAGTGAGGATGTGATTTTAAGGAGAAACACCTTGGGATTCTGCATGGCGTGAAGCTTCTAGTCTTTCACAGCCTCTCCTTATCTTTTTTTTTTTTTTTCCGAGACAGGGTTTCTCTGTGTAGCCTTGGCTGTCCTAGACTCACTTATAGACCAGATGGCCTTGAACTCACAGCGATCCGCCTGCCTCTACCTCCCGAGTGCTGGGATCAAGGTGTGTGCCACCACTCCTGGTTCTCCTTATTTATTTAAACAAAACCCACCAGACTCTAATACAGAAGAAATTGTGTAAAAGGAAAGAGAAGAAGTCCATGCGGAGGGGAAGGGCAACGGGCAGAAAGAGAAGAGGTGGGATGCAGCGTAAACCAGTTACCACCATGACAGAGGGCACACTTTACTGCAGTCTTTCCACGGAGACCCCAGGGCGGAGGCTAGTGGAACACCACAAAATGTCTGCTGAGAACACAGGGGGCCACCTGGCCCTGGAACAGCTCCCCTCTTCCTCACGGAGTGCTGCATGCTGAGAACTTCCGTCTTGGGGCTGCGGGGGGGGGGGGCGGCTGACCCCTTCCATTCATCTTCCACTGTCATGGTTTCCATCACCATCTCTTGTCTTCACGTATGACATTTCTAACTTCCAGCTGCTGGAGACATGTCAGGGCTAAAGGCAGTGACGCCAAGGTGTGTACAAACTGAGAGAGTGTGGCCCTCAGCCGCAAGGAGAGACAAAGCTCAGAGGAAGGTGGGTCTGGGGGGGATGGGCAGAGACAGTGGTGTCTTGTGGATGCTGGTTGTTCCTTCTGGTCCCAACAGATGGGTCGTTCTTACAACCACTACAGTACTACATGGCTTGCAGCGGGGTGGGGTAGAAAGCTTTGGTTTTAACATATGCTGACAATTTGAAAATGATGTGTTGGGGCCCAGTGTAGGTTACTGCTAACATTAAAGGCACATCTATCAGGACTTCAGTAGCACAATGTTAGGAGATGCACACAATGCACAGAGAATAATGAAACTACAGCACACAGGAGAAGAACCCCAAATTGTTATAATTATCTCCACCGTAGTCAGCCAACCTCCTAATGCGGAAACACAATGCAGCCAAATGACGCCGCCTGAAAGCCGGGAGCCGACCCGTCCCCGATCTCTTCAGCTCATTGTTTCCTCCCAGGCCCTATTCCCACGGCGCCTTGCCTTGCGCACAGCCTAGCCTAATAATTTCCTCCTTATTAATATTTAATGTATGTGCGCTGTGCACATTTTATAAAATATGTCCATTGTGGAAAAATAAAAGGAATAAAATAGCAATCACCGGTGTGCGAGCCTCGCCACCTGAGAAAACACTGCAGGTTAATATCGGCATGTAAAGAATCCTCTTTATGTGAACTACGCACACGTAACCTCATTAACCCAGCCGCCAGCCCCAGAGCTGCTGTCAGGAAGATAGCCTGCTTTGTTAGGAAAGTCATTTGGGTGAGCCTACGGAGCCGGCAGAAGTTGGAGAGTACAGGGCTGTGTGTGGCCCACACCTGAGAGCTGGTGAGGAGACTCCATGTCTGTTCCAAAGAGACAAGTGCATTGTCCCCAGAGGAGCAAAACAATGGGGGGGGGGCTGTTGTATGGAATGGGGGTGGGGGGCATGTTGGGTGGCACCAGGCCACCTGTCTTTCCTCATGTGACATACTTGTTACTCCCAAGTCCTCACAAAGCTGGTGACTCTGTGATGTGGGTCAATGGTCAAGAACTAGTTTGGCATATGAAAAATCCTGGGATACACACACACACACACACACACACACACACACACACACACCTCCGCCTCAGCCAACTGGTCAACCTTTACAGAACCTTGGGGCAGGAAAGGCCTTTGTGAGGACCTCATGAGGCGGCTGTGAGGGTCTTGGTGGTTGATCGTAGCTACTCTGATTGAAGTTGGAAATGGTTCTGATCAAGCTGGAGGAAACAGCCACAACCTCACGGAACACTTGCTCTGTGCCTCAGCACGCTGAGCTGTCAGGAGGACTATTGCTTCAGTAGATGGGGCCTGAAGTCCTTGTAGCTCATAGTCTAAAGAAGATCTGCGTGACAGAACCTTTCCGAGTCTTAGAGAAAGAACAGCAGTAAAATGTAATTTAGATGTCCTTGTTCATGGTCGTATTTGGGTCTCTTCTCTTCGGTTGCTCTTCGTTTTATTCCTCCTCAGTTGTGGCATCCCAGCCCCCTTTGGGATCACGTAGTACCTCTGTCCAAGTCTCCACTTCCCCAAGTGTCTTATCTTCTTAACTGCTTGAGGATGTGGAAAAAGCACATTCCAGGCAATATTTCTCAAATGGAACCCAGGTCACCTGCCTGGGCTGGGCTTGTCCCCAAAGGTGAAACCTGGAACACCACCTCCCTGGATTAAATATCAAAGCATTGTCCAATCCTGAGAGCCTGGACTCAGGCACCAATGAGAGTAGGTTAACTTTTCCCAAGTGCCTTTGCTGTAAGAGGTCTCAGAGGTACCATCATTAGTGTCTGGGAAGAAGTGTGACGGCTGTATCCAAGGATCTTCAGAAAGAAGGACAGAAGGACACGAAGACTACAGGCCCACGAGGCTCATCTCTCGGGAGGTGAATCCAGAGAGTTCTCTCGTTAGCAATGACACCTGACAGAAACAAAGTGAGGGAGTGGGGACGTATTCTGGGTCGGGATTCAGGTCAGGGAAGGCATGCAGTGGAGCACGAGGCAGCTTCCTCTCAAATACTGGTGGGTCAGGAAGCCGAGAGCTAGACTGGAACCAAAGGTGGTTATAATCTTCAAGGCTGGAACCTAATGACTTATGCTAACTAGGCCCCGTAACCCAGAGGGCCCACAAACTCCCAAGGCAGCTCCACTAGTTGGAGGACCAATTGTCTTCAACACATGAGCTGGGCTAGGGGGTGGGGTGTTGCATTGCATGTCCAAATCATAACCAGAGGTGGGAAGGAGAGCTGAGTCCTCACGAGCGGAAGTCTGGTGTCATCGACAGAGCCTTCACATGTGACCCGCCCTCACCTCATGTCTCTATACTGGTAAGACTCCCATTTGGATCATAGCGGGAATGGAAGCTGAGGTGACCTCACATCTTCGGGGCCAGGGTCTTGTGCTTCCACTGTCTATGAAATGGAAACTATAGGCTTAAATGCAGCAGGTAGGTAGCTGGGGAGAAACGCAGCATCTGACTTGGAACCCCGGATCCCTCGCCTGAATCCCAGAAAGCCTTGCGACATCCATGCATGCTGGAGCGGGCAGACTGGAGGCAGAAGGTGTTTGCTTTACCCTGATAACAGACTCCATCAGCAAATGCCCTGTTCAGGCTCCAGGGAGCCTGAGTGGCAAAGGCAGAAAGCCTGCAGCTTCTGGAAGGAACTGAAGGAGATTTGAAGAGGAAAATGAATGCTCCTCATGCATGAAGCCGCAAGAGCAGTCGGACTGAGGCTCGTTATGGCTCCACCTCTGTCTGCTCCTGACATCGCTTCCTGGGTGGGGGAAGAGTCAGAGCCGCTGATGGGAGACTGTGGGCTACCGGGGGTCGCAGGCCAAAAGCCCTCCGGCATCGTGTTCACTGCCCCTCACTAAGTGCCACCAGCAGGATGGGGAACCTCAGGAAGGTGGTCCCAACAAAGTGACCTCCCGAGACACTGCAGAACACTCCTTTTCTCCTCTGGGTTACCAGTCTATCTCTCCAATAGCCAGGGTAGCTGAGATATCTGAGTAGCGGAGTGTTTGCCTGGTGTGCATGAAGACTGGGTTACACCTCCAACAACAATGCATAGAAAGAAGCAAAAAGTCTGATAGACGACGTAATCTTAGTTAGGCAAGTGTTGTGGGTATGTATACACACACATACATATATATACACATATGTGTGTGTATGTATGTGTGTGTACACGTGTGCATGTGTAGGTAGATAGACATGCGCATATATGTACACACACACACATATAAATATATATACATATATGAGTGGAAAGATATGTAGATAGGTATGCACGTGTGTGTGTACACACATGTATATTCACATATTTGCATCTATATAATCTTGGCTGGTATGGTAGCTTGGATGAAAATGCCTCCTCATAGACTTGTGGATTTGAACCCTGGCCCTGGTTGGTAACAATGGTTGGGAGGTTTAGGAGGTATAGCGTTGCTGGGGGAACTATGTTATGGGGCGAGGGCTTTGAGAGCTTACAGACTCAGCCATTTCCAGTTGCTCTCTCAGTTTTATGCTTGCGGTTCAATATGTGAGCACTCGACTTGCTGCTCCAGTCACTGTGTGTCCTCACCATGACGGTTTTAGACTCAGATCCCTCCGGGACCATAAACCCTTCCTTCTATAAGTTGCCTTGGACATGTGTTTTATCACAGCATTAGAAAAGTAACTAAAACAGCTGGCAAGTGTGGAAACACACACCTGTGATGCCAGAACTTAGGAGGCACAGGTTGGATTGTAGAGCCAGCCTGGGCTACATGAAGATTCTGTTTCAAAATAAAAAAATTATTTTTTGGTTTTTTGAGACAGGGTCTCTCTGTGTAGCCTTGACTGTCCTGGACTTGCTTTGTAGACCAGGCTGGCCTTGAACTCACAGCAATCCACCTGCCTCTGCCTCCCAAGTGCTAGGATTAAAGGCGTGTGCCACCACAGCCTGGCCCTAATAAATATATTCTTATCACTTTGTTTATATGAAGTAAATTACAAAGACACAGAAAATCAAGCAACTTACAAGTTTTATGTCTACGTTGAAATTGATTGTATTTTTGGAGGTCAAATGTATGGCCATTACAGATACATGGAGACAGCAGGTGTCTACAGGTGTCTGCAAGCATCCAATCCTCTGCCTGTCAGGTGCCATGCCTTCCCTGTCTGAAGACACCCACCAGGAGTGACACACATTGTTAAAGCTACAGAGGCCTCGATTCTATCCCCCCCCCCCCCCCCCCCCGCCGTGAGCCAGGCGACAAGTGCGTCCCAATACTAGCCTCTCCTTGAACCCAGTTACCTGTTGCAAATGTGTGGTGATGTGGTCCTCAGACCTCAGACTTCCCTCCTCCTCTTCCTTCCCCTCCCCCCTCCCCACTCCATACCCCCCACCCCACCCCACCCCCACCGCCACCCTCCAGTGTCCTTTGCTGAGGCAAGTTTGTTGGTGGAGCATTCAGAGGAGGTTAAAAGAAATCAGAGCCTTTGGTTTCCTGCAAATGTCTTTCTCCTGTTCTCACCCTTGATTAAGGTTTGCCTGAGGGGAGAGCTCGGGTTGAAAGACATGTACTTTCTGGTCTGTCTATTAAGAATTTCAATGCTATTCTATTTTAAATTTCATTATATGACATGTACACACACACACACACACACACACACACACACACACACACACACACACACACACACATTTAGAAGTTATCTCTTGATTCCTGGGGACCTGGAATGAAGATGTGACTTTTTTTTTTTTTTTAATTCCTTATTTTGGCCTGCCTGCTTGCTTTTTCTTTTTTTCTTTAGGTTTTGGTTTTGGTTTTTCGAGGCAGGATCTCTCTGTGTAGCCTTGGCTGTCCTGGAACTCACTTTGTAGACCAGGCTGGCCTCGAACTCACAGAGATCCACCTGCCTCTGCCTTCTGGAATTACAGGTGTGCCCCACCATTCCTGGTTTAGCCTGCCTGCTCTCTATGCAAGTGTTTGCACTCTTCAAATATGGGAAGTTTCTTGGACATGGTGGGCTGTAATCATTTCTTCTCCTCTCACGTCTCTGCACTCTCTTCCAGTCTCTGACCCGTCCCTCTCCCTCAGCACTCCTGTCTTTCTGTAAAATCTCTTCATCAGACTGTCTCTCATCTTCTCTTTTTTCTTCACACGTTTCTTCGGAGCGCTCACTGTGTGACTCCCTCCTGCTGATGAAGATCTTAAGTCCACATTCTACGTTTCATGTCCTAGCTTTAATTTCTAAGCAATCTCTCATAGTCCCTGAAGCCATTAATAGAGGGTTTTGTTTTCCGTTTCTGCTTCCTGCCTTATCTGTTCCGTCTGGATTCCTTTTCCCTGTTTATTCTCATTTATCTCTGTCTTTGATACTGAAGACTGCCCTTGAGAATGTGTTCGTACTGAATATTGAAACAGCCAAGAGTTGCCTGTGAGCCACAGTCACGGGAAGTGAGGGTCCAGTGGGTCCCGAGGGGTGCGCGCAAGTGTCTGGTGACAAGTGGGAGGGGTCAATGTTGATATTGCTAGACCAGAGCGAACCATACTTCCGTTTTCCTTCTGAGACACAGATGCAAAGCCAGAGGCTGCGAGCCCTGTTCTCAGCCCAAGAAGGACGTGAGTGACGTTCCAACATCTACTCCGACCCATGCAGTACACGGCCAGGGGCTTCTCTCCTCTCTCAGCCAGTGAAGGCCAAGTGTATTATTTTTGCATTACTGTGACCAAATGCCTAGGAGAATGAACATTAAGAGGAAAAAAAACCTGTTTTGGGCTCATGTTTAGAGATCTCAGACCATCACGGTGGAGAAAGGAGGAAAAGCGCTCCATCTAAAGTGGCCGGGGCATGAGATGGCAACTGTTCCCGTAGAGACAGATAAGAAAGCAAATCAGACCAGGGACCTTCTCCTGCCAGCCGGGCCCCACCTCCTAAGGCTCCACAGCCTTTAAAATAGCAGCACAAGCTAGGAACCCTGAGTTCAGAACATGAATTTGGGGGACATTCAGATCCAAATTGTAACCCAACCAAAGAAAGAGCCCAACTGTTCTAGAACAAGTGGACGTAAGTCAAACCGACTTCATGGCTATTACTGATCGATGCAAAGGAAGGAGGCGCTGACTCACACGGTAACCCGCGGGAGTGTCACATACAGTAAGTAATAAAAAGCCGGCACACATGCCACATGCAGTGTCTGGAATGGGTGACAGAAATCAGGCTGGGGATTCTGGGAAGAGGGCTGTGGTATGGGAGTGGATAATAGAAATGGCTGCTAATGGGCAGAATTTCTTTTTTGGTGATGAAAAGATAAAGTTTTAAAATTGGCCTGTAAGGATGGGCACAGAAACTCTGGGAATCCACACGAAACCCCTAGGGTGCTCACTGCAAGGAGGTGGGCCGAGCCGGCCGAATTCAACCCAGCAAAGCTGTTCCTCAAAAATTGCTGGCGAACTCTAAAGTTACATACAAGCCAAGCCTGATGGTACAGGCTTGTAATCCCAGCTACTTCAGAGACCGAGGCAGTAGGATGGAAGATCCAGGGCCAGCCTGAGCTACAGAATGAGTTCAAAGTCAGCTTAGGCAACTTATCAGGAGCCTGTCTCGAATTAAAAAGTGAAAAGAAGGCGGGCGTGGTGGCGCACACCTTTAATCCCAGCACTCCAGAGGCAAAGACAGGTGGATCCCTGTGAGTTTGAGGCCAGCCTGGTCTACAAAATGAGTCCAGGACTGCTAAGTCTACACAGAGAACCCTGTCTCAAAAAACAAAACAAAAAACACAAAAACAAAAAAACTAAAAAGAAGACCAGAGATGCATCTAAGTGTTACATAAGGCCTGGCCCCTAGAAGACCTGGGTTTAGTGCCACCAAAAGTAACTACTTAGTTCACATACAAAAGGCAGCTCTGCTGTTAATGTTGCTGCCGTCGAGCAGGATGTGAGCCCAGACATCAGTTCCATCTCATCTCAGTTGTGTGATATCATTTCCCAGCTGTTTTCTCATAGCCACTCCAGATACACCGTCACACTAGCCCAGAGGCATGCTGGGAAGCTGACTAAGAATATGGGAGCTGGTCAGACACACAGACCTGAGGTCCCTGAGTCACGGGGGAATGTGGTCTTCACAGAAATCCCCTGGCTTGAGTCAAATCTGATGGCTTTTAGGGCCTAAGCAAGCTCTCAGCTGAGTGGATGTTTTACACCTGAGAGATCAAAAGCCCAGCTCTCCAAATATGGTCATGTGACTTTTACTGGTAAGGGACCATCCCAGCTACAGAGTGGAGGAGGTTTTTTTTTCTCCCCAGCTTTGATAGCTCCTGGAACTGGGCGCCCACTTGGCAATTGGATTATAAACCAGAAGTGGGGCTGGGAGGGGCGGAGGGCGGGTCCTGGGCTGGACTGCTCTTCCATGCCAACAGGCCAGCTGCAGAAAATGGCTCTGTCTTGGCCTTCTGAGCTAACCACAGGTCATGTTAGAATATGTACATATGTAAAACATATCACTTACCAAAATCAAATGCTTCTAAATACCACTTGATAGCCCAAATTGTTTGTTTTTGTTTTGTTTTCTGAGCCAGGTTGGCCTGTAGCCCAAGCTGGCCTTGAAGTAGCGATGCAGCCTAAGATGACCTTTTGCTTCTGATGCTCCTGCCTCCACCTCCCAGGGACTAGGATCAGGAGCATGCGCCAACGATGGATAATCTGGCATGGAGAATCAAACCCAGGGAGTGACTGGCCCAATGAGCTAAATCACCAGTCCCAGATCTTCATGTCACTCCCCATAGATGGCACAGAGCTAGAGACACAAAGGTTTTTAGGACACACAAAGGAGGTGACAATGCAGAAAGCCCTCAAGGCCAGGGAGCTATGTGACACTTGGTAGGCATGCTGAGGCCTCCCTCTAGGACAGGACCACAAGAGTCATAGCTGCCAGCAAGCAGAGAGAGGCTCCAGCGGAGCTGGGTAGGACCTATGGCCCCAACACAGGAGCTCCTGGTGATTGCAGCCTGTTTCCAAGCCTTGGTGGAGAACTCACTGATAGTGTCATATCCCCCCCAAGAAGCCTTGGGCACAAGTCCTGCTCTTGAGTCCAGTGATGAGTATGGCATGAGAACGGTGGGAAATATTGAAAAGATTTGTCACTACGAGATCCAGGCCGCTTGTGATGCTCACCAGTGGCCAGGCCTGGGAACAGAAGCATTTAGAAGCAGCAGAAAGATTTCCCTACTGGATTCCTGCAGCTTCAGTTTGCCAGAGACTACTTGAGATTTCATTAATTTTGGGATGGACTTCCAAACCCAAAAGAATAGTAATTATAGTCAACACTAAGCAAGTCCAACCTTATGACATCACAGCATGACATCATCATCTACATCACAGCCTGGCATCATCATCTATATCACAGTATGACATCATCGCCTACATCACAGCATGACATTATTATCCACATCACAGCATGATGTCATCATCTACATCACAGCATGACATCATCATCTACATCACAGCCTGGCATCATCATCTATATCACAGTATGACATCATCGCCTACATCACAGCATGACATTATTATCCACATCACAGCATGATGTCATCATCTACATCACAGCATGACATCATCATCTACATCACAGCCTGGCATCATCATCTATATCACAGTATGACATCATCGCCTACATCACAGCATGACATTATTATCCACATCACAGCATGATGTCATCATCTACATCACAGCATGACATCATCATCTACATCACAGCCTGGCATCATCATCTATATCACAGTATGACATCATCGCCTACATCACAGCATGACATTATTATCCACATCACAGCATGATGTCATCATCTACATCACAGCCTGGCATCATCTACAAAGATTACATTTGAGAATTATCCAATTTACAAAGAAATCACAAAAAAATTCCTCATAATGTCTTAAATAAGTTTACAGTTTTATGTTGAGTCATATCCATAGTTATTTTACCACATGTTCCCAGCATGCCAAGGGAAATTTTAGCTTGCAGCCAAAGTCACAGAGGCAACCCAGTCATCTCCACTAGGAGACAGTGTTGGGAGCTGGGGACATAGCTCAGTTGGTAAGTGCTTCCCGTGCAAGCACGAGGACCTGAGTTCAATCCCCAGCCCCAGCACATACAAGATCTGAGCATAGCAGCCTGCATTTGTAATTCCAGTACTGGAAAGGCAGAGACAGGGGGATCCCCAGGGCTCCCTGGCGGAAGAGCCCAGTCACTGAAGAGCCCCAGGTCCCAGTAAGAGACCCGAATCTGAGAAAAGAAGACGGACATTTCCTAAAGAGGCACACTTCTGGCTTTCACACACACACACACACACACACACACACACAGGTGCGGAGACAGAGACAGAGAGACAGACCAGGAGACCAGTGGTCATTTGCAGGCAGGGAAGGTTGTTGGGATGACACACATCAGCTTGGAGTGCATGAAGGTCAGGCAGTCCTTTTGTATTCCTGTGGGCTGTGGCTGGACACAAGCCAGCTGTCTTGAGGGTGACAAGGCACAGCCAGGATGGTCAGGGCTCACAAACCACCGTCCCCTCCTTGAGGTTCTTCCGAGCCCCCAGCACAGCCTCTACCTCCTTCCCGCGCATGCCTGGACCCACAGCCCCCATCTCACCAGGCTGTGAGGAGCCCCAGTGTCCGTGTTTGACAGTGGCATGATGATGCCTGCAGAGGTCACACATGCCATTGTCATAAGAACAAGGCAGAGCTCTCCCTGGGTGTCTGATTCTTTCCCTGTGTGCCTCTGTTAGCATTTACACTTGTGCTCAATCTGTGTGAAAAGTGCCTTTTTTTTTTTTTTTTTTTTGGTGTTTGTTTTTGGTTTTTTGTTTGTTTGTTTTTTGGTTTTTTGAGACAGGGCTTCTCTGTGTAGCCTTGGCCATCCTGGACTCACTTTGTAGACCAGGCTGGCCTCGAACTCACAGCAATCCGCCTGCCTCTGCCTCCCGAGTGCTGGGATTAAAGGCGTGCGCCACCACTCCCGGCTATAATAAAAACATTTTAAATTGCCACATTCTGTATGTCTCCGAGGTTTTTGAAGACCTTATCTATCTTACCTTATCCTTCTATAGAATCATATCTGTCTGTTGCACCTAAGATGTATATTATTGTGATAAACATAGACTAGTAATTAATATGACCATGATTTGATCAACTAACAATTAACTTGTATACCTTATTTCTCCTAAACAGCCTACAACAGCACTGTCAAAGCATTGGAAATAAACCTTGTATTATAACTGAGTTATATGGGTACAATTCCTCATATTAGAATAGAAACATACACACACACACACACACACACACACACACACACACACACACACATATATAGTGTGTGTGAAGAATAAACTTACATTTGAATTCTACACCAATGTCTCTCAAATAAAACTTATTTTGCGTCTATATACAAAATTCCATACCACTGAATTAAAAATAACCTCGTGAGTGACAATTGAGGCATTAAATTGTGGACTACATTCACTAATCTACTTTTTGTCCTGTCTTCCCTATATAGTTCTATATTCCCCCTTCTTTCTTTTCAACCCCTGTCTCCAAACCTAAGAATGTAAGATAAGGGAAAAGAGAGACATCTCTGATGTCTTGTTTTCTCTCTAAATCAGACCAATACATCACCTCTTGACCACAGGCAGAGAAGAGAGATTGTCACACGCTTGACACAACTCACATATAGCATGCATGCACAGACACTGCATACACAGTATGGAAAGATGGCTCAGCAGTTAAAAGTGATGTATACTTTCCCGGGGACCCAGATTCAATTCCCAAAACCCATGTATGTGGTGGCTAACACAATCTGTAACTCCAGTTTCAGGGGATCTGACAGTGTCTTCTAGTCTCCATGGGTACTAAATGTACATGGGACACAGACAAATGTGAAGGCAGAACACACAAACTCATAAAACAAAGATAAGTACATTTTCACAAAAACACATGTGCAAATTACACGTGTATACATACCATACATACCATACTTACGACACTTACGCACACACATGCACACATACACAGAGAGAGAGGGGGAGGGACGGAGGATGTGACATGGGACTGAGGCAGAGCTCAGAACACAGCAACCAGAAGTTCACACCGAGGAAGGCACCTGAAAAGGCCACAGCCGGCTCACAAGGCAGTGTGAGAAATAGTGGCCAGGGACAGGACAGAAACTGCTCCTTGGTGCAGAACAAACAAATGAAGCGAGCAGTGAGGAGTAAAAAGCAATGGGTAGCATGCCACGGACGGGAAGGATGGAAGCGTGCCACAGTGGCCGTGGAGCACCTGGCCCCACGGGAGGGACAGCTGCATCGGATTTGATGCTATGAAGCTGATGCCTCAGCTTCTGCCCTGTTCTAACCACATAGACTAGGAAGTAGAGGAGAGGCATAGACTTCCGGTCTGGTTAATTTGGGTGTGTGATATTTTTATTTACTTGCAATTTTTATGATGAAGTTTATGTATTTAAAAAAAAATCTGGGAGACCCAACAAAAACAGATTAGAGGTAAAAGTAGGCCCCGACAGGCAGAGGGGCCATCCGATGAAGGTACAGCACAGGTCAGAGGTCGGGTGAGATGGGGCCTCAGTGCTCTTGGTGACAGGACTCAGCAGGAAGAGAGATGGTGGTTTTCCAGTGTTGAAAACATTCACCCTGGACCAAGTTTCTGAAAAGGTGACCTCCAAAGGCAACAGCACTACTCACACTCCCAAATTGAGTTTGCCTTGCAGTCTGGTCCGTGAGCGTTGGAAAGACCATTCACAGGCGTTGAAACCCAATTTCCTGTGCCTCGCACCTCTCGGTATTAAACTCAAATAGAGGAGACTTCATGTTCTGATGAGGCCTCTGGGCTAATCCATCGCTATAAAAGTAATTTACTCTCGAGAGGATGGAGTGACATCTGCTTTAGGATAGGAAT
This sequence comes from Acomys russatus, assembly GCF_903995435.1. Lineage (NCBI taxonomy): Eukaryota > Metazoa > Chordata > Mammalia > Rodentia > Muridae > Acomys > Acomys russatus. The sequence continues at coordinate 48,598,957 of NC_067162.1, read as the reverse complement.
TTAAATTGGGAGATTCTTGTGCCCTTGCTCAAGAACTCATATCTACCTCCAGGGCATCTGCTCCGTTTTAATGGCCACGCGACATGCATTTCCTCCGTGTCCCGACTCACTGTCCACCGAACTCTGCCCCACAAAGGGACGTAGGAGGTACTTAAATGATATTCCATGTGACGCTGGAGTCTAAAGTCCTAAACCCACAGGGGTGACCCACCGACCTGCTGGGAGTTAAGTTGTTTTCTGAATGACATGCCAGAAGTTCATCCACACCTTGGGTAAGCTCAAGGACACTGGGTGTGACCTCTCTGCTCAGAGGCATTGAGGCACTGAGTCTCGAGAGAGCCATCCATGTGCCCTAAGAAGAGTGTTGCTTTGCTCCCCTTCTCCCTAAGAGAAGTAAGAACGTGGTACCGTGGCCAGGAGGTGCACTTTTGGCTGTTGGTATCAGAATGCACACTTTTGGCTTTTGGTACCGTGGTCAAGATGCGCACTTTTGGCTGTTGGAACCGTGGTCAGGATGCGTTGTTTTGGCTGAGCCAGCCAACAAGAAGCTTGCAGTCAGGAGCAGCACTGCATGCTGCTACCCCAGGACTTGGGGAGTGAAGCCAGGAGCATCGGGAGCTGTGTGGCAGACAGAAGGCTAGTGTGGCCTGCAGAAGACCTGTCCCAAAGCAACAACTTGTTCTCAGTCGTCCTTCACAGCTCTTCTCAAAGGCCGGTTTTTATAAGGTTCTTCCCTGGCCCTCCCCCCCCTCCCGTCCTCCCCCCGCCCACCTTGGCCTGCCTCCTGTGTATTCCTTCTATCTGGTCAAGCCCACCTCAGTTACTTCACCCCATCCCCCCAAACCTGTAGCCACTGGACCCCTCAACCTCCTTCCTCCTGCCCTACTCGGCCTCCCCTTCCTGCAGCTCTGCTTCCCAGCCCCCCGCTGTGTTGCCCCTACTTGCCTTCCTCTTTTAACCATGGCTACAGATTGGATGTCATTAATCCAAAAAATTTAAAACTCAGTTTGCTCCAGAATACAAAATATGTTTGATACTGACACACACACACACACACACACACACACACACACACACACACACACACACACACACACACACACAAAGTGTAAAATTGCACCCCTGGGGCTGGAGAGGTGGCTCAGAGGTTAAGAGCACCGTCTGCTCTTCTGAAGGTCCCGAGTTCAATTCCCAGCAACCACATGGTGGCTCACAACCATCTGTAATGAGATCTGGTGTCTTCTTGTGGTGGGCAGGCACACGTGTGGGCAGAATACTGTATAAATAATAAATAAATCTTTTTTTAAAAATTGCACCCCTGACCTCAGGTGATGAGCCGTACATAACCAATAGTCAGTCAAATAAAATGTTATGTAAGACTCCCTAACAGGCTATGGGATAAAACATGTATAAAACACAGTTAAGTCTCCTGTTGAGACTTGAGGTCCTATTCTCACACTATTTTATTACAGACATTCCAAAATATTAACAATATAAAAAAATGAAACCTGAAACACAGAGGACATTGAGCCTGTACATTACTGGCCAGCCATAGGACTGACCCCATAGGATGCTGTCTGCAAGGTCACACCACCCCGTTGTCCCTTATTCCCAAGTCAGTCTTAGGGCAGGTGACATAGGTCCTGGCTATGCCTACAGCCATCTCCTCCTGAGAAAAGGCTCTACTGAAACTCACAACCCCTTCATCTGCCATGGCGTCCGGCCTCACTGTGTGTTCTCAGCCTGGGTTCTCTGGGACATCAAACTTTCGAGCCTCAGCCTGGCTTGCCACAGGGCACCTTGACGCTCGCTGTAGATGGAGGTACAAAGGCGTCCCTTGCTGTAGTGCACAGAGTGGCACTCGGTTCCCAGCCATGTCAGCCCAGAAGATAGCGCAGGCCTTGCCCACACTGGGGCCCATCTAGGGATGACTCTGAGGTCTCAGGTTAGCTACTGTTTATCTGGGTCAGAGTTGTGGGAAATCACCGGGGGGAAGGGAAGGACTTAAGAGCCACACCCAGCCACGGAGAACGCCACCTCTGAAAGACCCTTGGAGGAGAAGCAGGCACTGGATCTAGGGGCGGCAAGTGCCAGACAGGGCTACCTAGAGACGAGGAGGAGCCATGTCCAGGTAGAGGCCTGCACCTGGGCTGGGGCAACAGGTTATTGCTGGACACCACTCACTGGAAGGGAGCAGGCTTCTGTGGAGCCCACTGGATCTGCCTCACTGGGGCATCCAGGAAGGCTTAGTTGCAGAGAGCTAGAGTCGGTGGGCTTTCGGGTCTCAGAGCATTGTTCTCCTGCATGGAGCCATTCTTGGGACCATCCCCAGGCACCTGCCTCGCCTTGTCCCTTCTTCAGTGAGGGCCTGCAGTTGTCTTTGACCCAGAGTCATGACAGCTGTGTGGTCAGCCAGTGCTGGTGGGCCTCGCCCAATCAGCTGAAAGTCTTTGAGAAATAACTTTATCTGAAAGGAGAGAGCTGTGCTGGCAGATACAACTGTTCTCTGGCTGCCCTGAGAATTCTGAGCTGGCGGCTTTTCTGTGATTCTATCTCAGCCCCTGCCCAATCTTCCCCACCCTTCCTGTTGACTCAGTTTCCCTCAGAGAACCCTTGTCCCCTTCACTGGGTGCCCTCCTCCACCGCTCTGCCTTGTGGTGTTGAGGGCCACTTCTTGTGTCCCGGTGGGACGGCTCCTAAATCTTCAGCCTGCTGTGCAGTCCATGTCATACCGTGCCACACATCACTGACACACAAGTCCCCAGGTGCTACTTCTATGAAGATACCCAGAGAATCTTCACAGTATGAACTGGTCCAGATGAATCCCTGGACCCAGTGGGTTAGAACAACCACAGTCTCCACTGTGTGGAGGAAAAGCAGAGGGAGGGAGGCCCATTCACACAGAGCTTTGGCCATTAAAACAATGAAAAAGGTCTAGAAGTCTCTGTTGTTTTGTTCTTTTGGACTGGATCATTAACTGTGGGAGAACCTGGATTCCATTTCTCATGGATGAGTAAAAACTTGTATGGTGGGACGAAGCCAACTAGTCTAACTGTTGTCTGACTGTCAAACCAGCAGCAGAGGCCAGATCCTGGTCAAACCCTGGGAGGGTCCCGGGAGCCAGTTGGCAGCTTATCCAGCTAATCAAACCTTGTGCCAATGTGCCAGAGGCCACATATCACACCCACAAATCCCCACCTGGAAGTAGACTGTACCCACAGGCACTGGCAGATCTGGGCTCATCCTGAGGAAAAACTCTCAAGGTACCATAGTTACACCTCAAAGGACACATGGCTGCCACTGTGGCTGCGAAGGTAGGCAGGATCACCTCCTCAGCATTCAGGTGCCACCGTGTGTTTTCCCCAGGGCCTGCTTGTCAAGACTACTAGCATACAGCCCCAAAGCAACCGACAGTGTTGTGACTACCAGAAGCGACAGGGCAGTGAGGCTGGCAGCTCCTTCCAGACACTCTCAACCCGGTATGTGACCATGGCTCAGTCAGCAAAGCGCCTGCTGTACAAACATGAGGCCCTGAGTTTGCTTCCTAGGATCCATAGAAAAGGCCAGGCCCCGTGGGGTGCACCTGGAACCCCATCACTGGGGAGGGGAGGCAGAAACAGGAATATTCCTAAGGCTTGCTGGCAGCCAGCCTAGCTAAAGTGGTGAGCCCTAGGTTCTGTGAAAGACTGAAAAAATAGGATGGAGAATGACAGAGGGAGATACTCCATGTCAATTTCTGGCTTCAACACACACATACATACACACACACACACACACACACACACACACAAACATACACAGTGACATGCACAAACATACAGATACACAAATACACACACTGACATACACACACACTGACACACATACACACCGATGTGTGCACGCAAACACACACACATATACACATGGGACAGAGAGACATAAAATCTCCAGCCTCCTCCATGGGTTCATGGCCACTTAGGACCCGAGAGAAGGGAACTGTTAGGGTCTCAGGCAGACAGGTAGGTGCAAAGTTATAAATCCTAGGGATAAGCACGGGCGAATGCACAGCCTTGCACACTGGTGTGGGCCCTGCTGCTCCCTGGCCAGCCCTTGGGGCTGCATACAGAGCATTTCTTATGGCACTCTGCTTCAGAGGCTCGTCTCGGTGGCATTGGGTGACTCATCTGTGACTCCCTGTGGGCAGCTCCAGTGTGTCTGGCCATTCCTTGGAGCACCTCAGGCTGGAACAGGGCTAAGAGAGGAGCCCCGCCCCCCGCCTAATGACTAGTCCATGAATCTGTTAAAAGGAGCACCTCAGCCTTGGGCCTCATTAGCTGACACAGACTCACAGATAAACTGGCAGTCTGCCTGAGACCACGAGGGTCTGGTGTCGGGCAACCCACTTCCTGGCTTCTTGCTGCCACCCTCACAGAGGAAAATGCTAAAGCAGCTCTAAGAAGCCTTTTTAAAAAGCAGGGATCCTTGGCAACCCCACTGCCTTAGCACCCTCTAGGGTTATAATTCAATAGGCGAGCCTGAGGCCAGTCACAGACACTCCGGCCTGCACCCCACGCACAGCGGCAACGGGAGGAGGGTTCCTACTAAACGCCTACACCCCATATGCCACCGTGGTTGCTCCTGGGTGAAGGTGTTACAAGGACCCCTTGCAACCAGGTGCCCCCGGGAATGAGACTGCAGTGAAAGTGCACTGCAGAGGGATTTGGGGAGGCGGGTCTTTTTTTTTTTTTTTTTTTTTGGTTTTTCGAGACAGGGTTTCTCTGTGTAGCCTTGGCCATCCTGGACTCACTTTGTAGACCAGGCTGGCCTCGAACTCACAGCGATCCGCCTGCCTCTGCCTCCCGAGTGATGGAGGCAGGTCTTAAAAGAAGGACAAAGCCAGGCATGGTGGCACAAGCCTTTAATCCCAGCACTCGTGAGGCAGAGGCGGGTGGATCTCTGTGAGTTCCAGGCCAACATGGTCTACAAAGCAAGTCTAGGACAGCCAAAGCTACACAGAGCAACCTTGTCTCAAAAAAGAAACAAACAACAAACAAAAAAAAAAAAAAAAAAAAAAAAAAACCAGGCAAACTGAGGAGGAGAGCTATTTTGCCTTCCCCATACCTTCTCTTGGCAATGCAGATAGGATAGCTGGAAGTCCATCAGCCAATCAGGGTCACACAGTACCTTGAGTATGGAAGCCCTCCCTCCCAGCACAGGGTGCGGCTAAAGGTGGGAGGTCCCTGGAGACCAGATGGGACCTGCTGCCCCAGCACAGCTCTAGAGAGCAGAGTTATCACCCCTGTTTGAATCTACTCGTGGTCATCTGGCTCTTCCATCAACGCAGCACATTTAATCCCGCCCTAACCACCCTGTGCAATCATCACGCTTTGGTATACGGAGCTGGCTGCTCCTTTCTGCCTGGCAAATATCTTTAGGGTGATGGCAGCCTGCGCCGTGCCCCTCAGTAGTCCCCAGTGTCCACTGTCAGCAGATCTGCCCACGCCAATCCTACCCCAGGCTGTGATGGAAGTGACCCTGAGCAACTTGGCATTTGTTTGGGTTTGGTTTTCTCAGGAGGGGGTGAGGGGTATTGTCAGGCTATCAGTACGGGTTTAAAAAAAAAAAAAAAAAAAAAGACAAGAGCAAACTGGGATGTCTAAGCCGCCCGGATCCCGCTAGGAAAGCACCGAAGCTGGAGCACACGGAGGAAAGCTGAAAGGGCCCATCCAGCAGAGGAGGAAGGGGCCCTGCCGAAAACCCGGCGCAGGAGTGTTACCATGGCAACGCGGGGCCTAGGTGCTGAGGTGCTGGTGGAGACCCTATGATAACAGAGCAGTGAGGCAGGAGGCCTAAGCCAGCCCCTCCTCCCATGCCTGCCCACGCTTCAGCCCACCTCCGAGACAGGCTTTCTTGAAGCCTCGTGTTTAACCCTGATAGAAAGGAAGAATTCTAAACCTACGAGTGAAATGGCCACACTTGTCCTGTGACTTTACGTGAACCCTCCCACAGCAGGTGCCTTCTTCAAGTAAGGAGAGAGGCAAAGCCTGCGGCAGAGCAGCTGCTGGTCCTGTTGAGGCCACGCCAGGCACGGAGGACCAGGACATAACTGTGGCATTGTCCTAGAACCTGTGTCCCCACTCATGATCTCTCTTTACTCTGGCCAGCCACTGCTGATCAAGGGCCTCTTTCATTTTTAAAGTTTTGTCCTATAATTTTATACATGGGTCTAGGGAGACAGGTCATGGGTGACATCAGAGACTCGAGGGTTTGGATCCTGCTGTGACAGTCCCAGTCCTACCAGTGGCTCTACCCTGTGTTAACAAACCAGTAGCCACTGTCTCTTCCCACCTCCCCACCCCTCCCCTTCCCCTCCATCTGTGCATGTGAGAAGGAAGGAGCCAGGTGACCAGGTGACCTTCCCTACCTGCATGCCCATTGTCCACTGCAGGTAAGGTCCAGTCGAACTCCCCGGACATCAGAACATCAGATCTATTTTATTTATGGGATAATGTAACTTGTTCTGAAGTATAGGTATATATATATATATATTTAAATATTGTATTAGTATTTAGCTTTCTTTTTTTCTTTTTTTTTTAAAGATTCAGTTTTCCATCTTGAGATTTATTTATTGTTTATATAGTATTCTGCCTGTACCTCAGAAGGCACCAGATCTCATTATAGATGGTTGTGAGTCACTATGTGGTTGCTGGGAATTGAACTCAGAACCTTTGGAAGAACAGCCAGTGCTCTTAACCTCTGAGCCATCTCTCCGGCCCTAGCTTTCTTTTATGAGAGATATAGTCTTGCTATGTGGCCCAGGCTGGCCCTCTGTGTTAGCCTTCCAAGACCTGGGATTACAGACCCCTGCCTTCGTGCCCTGGTTGCCCACTAGTTGTGTGTGTTTGTTTGTTTACATCCTGAGTACTGGGGTTGATGTCATGCTAAAAAGATTGGTCCCACAGCTTCATGAATGACGGGCAGGTTCTCTACCAGCTGAGCCACATCCTTAGCACCTTTAGCACCTTTGTACCAATGATGAAATGTCATTAATCCAGAGAACTATCAGTGTATAATAAAGCCTTCAAACTGAAGCCTCAGGATGGTGGGAAGGGAGAGAGCACTTGTGGAGAGGCTGCATCTCTATAGCTCCTATGGACCTACATAGCAGAGCCCTCCTACAAAGCTCTGGGAAGTCCTGAGGCAGGAAGGACTTCCTGTGGGGCACTGGGAAGTCCTGAGGTGGGGAGGACTTCCTGTGGGATACTGGGAAGTCCTGAGGCGGGGAGGACTTCCTGTGGGGCACTGGGAAGTCCTGAGGTGGGGAGGACTTCCTGTGGGATACTGGGAAGTCCTGAGGCGGGGAGGACTTCCTGTGAGGCTCTGGGAAGTCCTGAGGCGGGGAGGACTTCCTGTGGGACTCTGGGAAGTCCTGAGGTGGGGAGGACTTCCTGTGAGGCTCTGTGAAGTCCTGAGGCAGGGAGGCCCTCCTTAACTTCAGCAGGCCCAGGATTTCCTGAGTACAGTGGAGGCAATTCTTTGTTCGTGGCTCATCTGCTAATCACAGAAGGACTGTGTCACCTCACACAGGGTGACTAATCTTAGTTGTCGGCTTGATGATGCCTAGACTTACCTGGAAGGCAGGCCTCTGGGCATAGCCACGGCGCATCACTCTGATTATGTTAACTGAAGCGGGAAGAAGCCCTATCCACTATAGCAGCGCCATTTTGGGGCTAGAATCCTGCACCGCATAAAAGGCAAAATGATGACCTGAGCGCAAGCATTTATGGGTCTCCGCTTCTGACTGTAGGTGCAATACGACCAGCCACCGCGGTAGACTGCACCCTTGAGCTGAGAGCCAGAATGCATCTGTTCTTTTGTTTTTCGAGACAGGGTTTCTCTATGTAGCCTTGGCTGTCCTGGACTCACTTTGTAGACCAGGCTGGCCTCGAACTCACAGCGATCCGCCTGCCTCTGCCTCCCGAGTGCTGAGATTAAAAGCGTGCGCCACAACTGCTTTTGTAGTGATGGTTTATCATTGCGACAGAATTGGTAACTAAGACACTGCCCTGCCCTGAGAAATAGTACTCAGATTGCCCGGTACCTGAGCACGCTGGCCTGCAGGCTCACTCAGGACCTGTGGCTCCCCTCAGCTTTCCACACCCTCCCACACCCCCCACCCATAACTCCTTCAGCTCATGGGCTTCCTTCCCTTCCCCCAGTTCCTGCATAGCCCTGCTGTTCTGGCCATGTGCTCTCTTGGCCCCTCCCTCTCTTGGTCGCCTTTGCCTCTTCTCTTCCTCTCTCACTCCCTTGCCCCCTTTCTCCTCTCATTGCGTGGTTCAGTCTATAGTCACGTTTAGTCCAATACTTTCTTTCCCTGTCTGAACTCTTCCAGATGGCTCTGCTGTACGCTCTCTCACATCTACAATAAAAACCTTCCCCTCAGTCATACGTTGGAGCAGTCATGTCTGCACTTTAAATATCTCCCACTTTGTACAGACATGACGTCACATTTTCATGTCCCTGAAAACCCTTTACTATCCCAGCTCTGAGGTGGTTCACTCCTCGCCAGTGTTCTCCACACTGTTGCCCAGGTAGGCCACCCCTCTCTTATATTTTCATGGACGAAGCAGGGAAGCCTCGCTTTTCCTATAGCACGCTGGAAGCACTGGTCTTTAATGAGAAAGATGTGCGACATTTTAGCAGAGAGGTGTCTGATTCCTGTGTATTCTGGCCTGGGCTTGGAGTGAAACGTAGAATGTTAATGTATGAACATTTGATTTCAAATTATGTAAATTACTATGAAAATTAAGCTTGTGATTAACAGAGGGAAGGGGAAAGAGAAGAATCAGAAAGCTGAAAAATGAAACAAACAAAGAATATCCTGGGGCAAGAGGGAAGGAGGATGTGGGACAGGTCTGGCCAAAACCATCCTTTTGGGAGCTCTTGACCATGGGTGGCCGCCGTGGGCCTGCTGATCACTAACCCCTTCTTTCCCGAGGTCCAGGGAAAGCTTCAAGAATTGAAATGCCTTAAGAGGAGAGAGGCGTGGAAGGGAGGGGAGGACACTGCTCTAGGATCCCAGTGAGAGTCTCCACACCAGGCAGCCGGGAGGATGCTGCAGAGGTGTCTGTGTGGCCCCGACAGTGGCAGCATGTGAGCTCCAGAGTCAGGGATGGCTGGAAGGATAAGTGTGCGGAGGACACACAGTTGAAGGGGACAGTGAGATGGGGTGCTGCCACCGGGACCCCAGTCTCCTTTTCCCGCTGAGTGGGACGTCTGTGTCTCATTCAATTTAAGAGAGTAGGCATTGCCCTTGAGTCATCTGAAGTATTTGTAAAAGAGATATCCAAGAAAAAATAATAAATAGAACAACAGGAGATGGAATGAAAAGGTGTGAGAATCTGGGTTAAATTGGATCCCCCACAGCTAAGCTGTGTCCTCCTAGAGTGGATGCCTGAGGGGAGAGGGTGGCAGCTCTCCAGCTCTAGAGGAAGTATCGGGAATCTGGGAACTACACACAGACAAACCCTGTGGCTCCAGGCTCCGGTCTCCTCCTCTTCTAATCATAAGGCCACTGCCATCATAAGGCCACTGCCATCATGGGTCACCTTTAGGACCCTCTAACCCTAGTCAACTCCCACATGGCCTGTCTCTAGATACTGTTAGGTCTCAGGAAGTGCATATGTCTAGGAATGAGCTCCTGGTGGACTATAAAAGGACTTCTGGTGGTTAGAAGAAAGCCAGCATTCCTCAGGAACCTGTGACATGGGTTGCCAGGTTCCCAAAAATGTCATGTGCCTTGCCGCTGGCTGAAGGAGGAAACTATGGTTCTCACTTGACGTACACTTATATACCACAGCCCATGCTGACTCCAGGCTCCGTCAGTCCCTATCACAGGACATTTCAAGGCCCCGCACTAACCTCCTGGCCCTTCTCACCTCAGATCCCAGCTCTCTGCCAAGTTCTCCTCCTGACCCAGGCTGTTCACACACCTCTCCCGTTCTCCTTGCCAGTCATCATCGTCTTCCTTTTCCTCTTCCTCCTCTTCCTCTTCTCTGGACAGTTCCAGGTGTCTCTGGATATTTTCTGTCTTACCCACAATAAAAGCCTTTTCCCTAGTAATGGAGCTGCCATTTTAGTGGTTCCTTTACTGTGCCCCTTGCTGCACACTGATACCATTAACATAGGGCTTTGTGCGCCAAGTTTCCAGTACAAGAATTCTTAACACTTAAGTCATGATGGCATATATTTTTAATTTTGAACTATGTGTCTGTGTGTGGATATGTGCATGTGGACGCACACGCATGCAGAGGTTATATGAGCCATGCGCAGCGACTGCCCACCTTGTTTTCTGAGACAGGGCTTCTCGTTGGCCTGGTGTTCACAGCAGTCTAGACTGGCTGGCCTTTGAGCCGTGGGGATCTGCCTGTGTGCACCTACCCAGCACTGACCCGGCACATGCATGTCACCCCACACTTGGCCTCGTCATGTGCCTTCTGGGAATTGAACCCAGGGCCTCAGGCTTGCAGGGTAAGCACTTTACTGATTGAGCCATCTCCCCGACTCTTTTACCAGTTTTAATAGGTAAAATAAATGTGGTTCTGTGGTGGTCTGAATAGGACTGGCCCCATATCCTCCTGTGTTTGAATGCTTGGCCCATAGGGAGTGGCACTTCTGGTGTAGTTTTGTTGGTGTCACTAGAGGTTGGGCTTTGAAGTCTCAGACACTCAAAACCAGGCCTAGTGGCTCAGTCACAGGAAGACCTGCTGCCTGCAGATCAAGATGTAGAGCTCTCAGCTCCTTCTCCAGCGCCATGTCTGCCTGCGTGCTGCCATGCTTCCTACCATGTTGACAACGGACTAAGCCTCTGAACTGTAGCCAGCCACAGTGAAATGTTTGCTTTGTAAGAGCTGCCATGGTCATGGTGTCTCCTCACAGCAGTAGAACACTAAGATGGCTGTCGGGTGACAGTCGGACAAAATGTGCAGGTGCTACCTGACATATATCAGAGCCACATTGTGCGTTGAAAATATCATAAATTTGTGTCACAAACACACCCAACCGTGCAGTTCCTGGCTCAGCAACAGCCCCCTGAGCCATGTCCGGTCAGTTCTCCCCCCTTGTCGCTGTGCCACCCAGTATCTGTAGGAATGACGTTAACACACATGGGTAGCCTTGGAAGTGATCAAAGCATGGGTCTTGCCGAATGATTTTCACAGAGCGATAAAGCAGAAAAAGCAGAAAAGAACTTTAAACCGGGAGCCATTTCAAGAGAAAGGTCGAGGCCTTGAATGTGCCCAGCCTGCCTTAGACTGGCTTTCCTCCTGTGAGCAGAGCCAGCATGGTGGCACACAACAGGGACACGGCACTTTTGAGGCTAAGACAAAAAGATCAGTTCAAGGCTGGCCTGAACAACAGAGAAAGAACTTGTATTAAAAACAATTTTTTTAATTAAAAAAAAAAAGTAAAAAGCATGGGAGAGCAGGTTTCCTCCATATTGCAAGAAGTAATGAGCAAGGGAAGAGGCACTAACGGCCACTGGGACTGGGGGCGTCTAACCAGGGAAGGTCCCGGAAATAAGACTAGGAAAAGAGGTAGTAGATAGAGAGGCCAGGAGGCCCAGGGCGGAGCAGAGCCTAGAGGGAACAATGGCCCTACAGCAGCTCCAGAAGATTTACATACTCACAGCCAAGGCTTCCTGCCACCCCAAAGTGCCAGCTGCCATGCCTTTCTTATCTGCAGTCTTTATCCTGTGCCTCTAAGAATCCCAGCAGGACAGGGAGGGCTGGAGAGATGACTCAATGGGTAAAAGCACTTCACTTGTTGCTCTTACAGAGGGCCTGGGTTCAATTCTCAGAACCCGCATGGTGGCTCACAACCATTAGTAACTCCAATTTTAGGGGATCTGACACCCTGTTCTGACCTCTGCAGGCATGAGGAACACACATGATGCACAGACCAACATGCAAGCAAGATACTTATCCTACACACGGGAAGTAAAATAAATCTTAAAAAAATAATAATAATCCAAAGGGAACTAGGGGGCCAATTCTTCCCACCACAAAGAAAACTCAGATCAAATCACATCGATTTTGAGGTTAAGCCCAGCCCTCAGCCGATATCAGCCTCTGATTCCAGGGAAAGGTTTAACAGACAGCAGCCGCACAGCCTGCCAGGACCCCGTGAGCCTGTTGGTTTTAGAGCCACACAGTTACCCAGGGAGAGAGGCCTCCTATTGGCAGCTGTGTGGGCCATATCACCTGTCTCGCCTGCAAAACAGGGCCCAGAACTGGAAGGGTGAGTCCAGACCAGCCCCAGCAAGCCCAAGAGCCTGGGAGTGTGAGGAGAACGCCCGGGGCAAGGATCCAGCCAGGAGCCTGTCCTCAGTAGGAACAGCTGGGCTTCAGTCTTTCCTCACAGTGGGCACTGTGTTTAGAATGCAACTGCGGACGTGTTCCCGCTGCTGGCGCTGTTTGTCTGTGAGAGCGCTCTGTTATTCTGGGAGCTGCCTCTTTGAGCAGCACGTGGACCTGCATGACCTCAAGGCAAACTGCGCTTCAAATTGAAGAGCACTGAGAATGTCCCCTGGCGGTAGCTGTCACACAGTCAGGTCCCAAAGTCAGGGCCTCTGCTAAGCCTGAGGCCTGGCCCGAGGATGGAGAGGTCATGGCCTTCCGTCCTAGAAGTCCTGCACATGCATTCCCGTCCTCAGCCCCAGAACCCCTGATGTGCCTCAGCGCAATATAAAAGTCACTCTCCAGCCTGCCTGCAGCCAGGTGTAGACAATGACTAAATTCTAGACAGTGTGAAATCTCTCACCCTAAGGATGTCTAAGCTCGGAGGCCATCCAAGCATGAAAGCCAGGCAAGAGGGACAAACCCAAACATCAGAGCCTGGATCCCTTGCCAAGGACTCTGGAGCCTGAGTCCCTGGTCAAAAGAACAAAGCAAAATGAACAAACAAACAAAAACAAAGGAAAGCTGAGATACAGTCCAGTGATGGAGTGTACATCTGCAAGCGCAAGGCCCTGGGTCCAGTTCCCAGCACTACAGAAAAAGACAAAGAGAGCCGGCGTCCCGATTAGGTCAGTACGGTTTGGACCCCAGGTGACCTTTAAGCCAGTGGGTTTTTGTTTTGTTTTGTTGTTGTTTGGTTTTTTGAGACACGGTTTCTCTGTGTAGCCTTGGCTGTCCTGGACTCGCTTTGTAGACCAGGCTGGCCTCGAACTCACATTGATCTACCTGCCTCTGCCTCCCGAGTGCTGAGATTAAAGGCGTGCACCACCATGCCCTAAACCAGTGTTGTTTAAGGCTCCAAGTCACTTAGGGTTTGACCTATGCAGATCTCGGACTTTATACCACAAAGTGGAATGCTGGGAAAGACTGTCACCACCGTTGGTGACAGTGAGTGGCTGGTAAAGGGAGAGCCGCTGTGTGAGGCCACCATGCAGGCCCTGGTCATGCACAGACTGCGGCCACTGTTGAGCCCTGAGATCTGGTAGAAAGATCTAGGGCTGGCAGCAACAATGTGGGGAATGGGAAGGTGGTGACCACGGTGACTTCCTAAGATGAGCCGCCTCTCCCAAGGTGACCTCTCCTAAAGTGTGTCCAGAGCCCCAAGGCCACAAAGAGAACCTCAGGGTGTGGGAAGGCTGCTGGAGGAGATGTTTTGTGCAACTCCTAAGGTCACCTTACACCGGCCCAGGTGGCCAGATGAAGCCTATGGCTCCGCAGGCGTGCCATCCAGGAAGCGGGTCTTGCCTCACCTCCCACTGTAGCAGAAAACTATGCAGCCAGGCCACTCAGATGCCAGCTCGACATCTCTAACTAAACCTGAGGTGAAAGAGAGAAAGAGATTGAGAGAAAATGAGGAGGTAGGAGGATGGGGAGTTCAAGGCTAGCCTGGGCTAAACAGCAAGGCCCTTTCCTACAAGAAGGAGGAAAGGGGAGCAGCAGTGGGGAAGGAAGAGGAAGAAGCAAAAGCTGATCCCATGGCCACCATTCAGAGGGCAGGGGCGTGGCTGTGGGACTGTCTCAGTGTCTCCCCATCTGCCTTACCTTCTTCCTACCCCCTGATGACAGTGGACAGGCGACAGAAGCCAGAGCCCCTGACTGCTTTGGGAAAGCAGAGCTCCCAAAAGTGAGAACCAGACACTGGGGTCGGAATTGAAAGGGGAGACATTTGTAGCATCCGCAGGCCGCCGGCCACTCGAAGCCTGTGTGAAAACAGCCTGGCCCGCCTCAGGAAGTACAGGCAGTTGCCTGGGCCCTGGCCGTGGTGGTCTCAGGCCTGAACCCCTGAGAACCCCCAGCAAGGATAGGAGGAGTCCAGTTGTGGAATTTCCGAATTTGTCACGCAGTTGAGATGGCTCTCCAGGGCAAGGGACTGCAGACAAGTGGACTCAGTGTGACTCACTCGAGTCACACTTGCTGAGTACATGGCCTTGGCTGTGGGGGCTGCTTGGGCAAACACAATCCGTTAGCCTGGCAGAGCCCAACACTGGAATCCAATCCAACTGTGTGTACATACGGGTCCCTAGAGTTATCATGGGACTTGGAGCCCACCAGAGACCTCTCTACTTAACGGTTTTTAACTTAAAACTATTTGTAGCTCCAGTCAACATGGACAGAGTGGGTAAATCTGCTAAGCCTTGGTGTCAAGGCGCCTCTGTCACACTCTACCTCTGAGACCTGGTAGTTGTTACTGACCTGGGGAACCGCAGTAGTTCTCTGGACTCTTCTTCCCCATCCTCAAAGCAGACGCTACACCGGGACCTTTCTCTGAAACATTAGCATGGTGCACAGTATGTGGAAGAGCACACAGGCTGTGACCCATGGACAGAAAGCCGCGAGAGCGAGCGGGCGGACGACAGCACTGATTACAGCCAGACCTGTCTAACTTCCTCCATCCAGCCAGATCCACTAGCATGGCTGTCATAAGTGTGAAGAGCCCCGCAAACAGCTCTGAGGAGCCCGGCCTGTGGCAAACAGCAGGACATATCTGTTTACCTGTTCTGCACATATATACGCTGCCCTGTTACAAGGCAAATGTGCACGCTACTCATGTTTTAAAATCCAGCCCTGGGGTTGGGATGTAGCTCAGTGGTAGAGTGCTTGCCTAGCAAGCGCAAGGCCCTGGGTTCGGTCCTCAGCTCTGGAAAATAAATAAATAAATAAATAAATAAATAAATAAATAAATAAAATCTGGCTGATATTCACTCTTGGGCAGTTTGAAAGGACCTGTGAGATGCCAGTGTTGTGCACTGGATATTTCTGTCCCTCTCCCAACTGCTACTTGAAACTTTATCCCCAATGTGACTGCACGAAGAGACACGGCTTGTGGGAGGTGACGGAGCATGAGGCCGGAGCCCTCCCGAGGGAACAGGACAGGTGAGGAGCCAACAGTCCACACGGGAGTTTCACCTCACTCTCATTGGCCTTGGCCTTCCAGCCTCCAGAGTGTTAAGAAGCATCTGCTGCCCACCCACCACCCAGCCTCTGGTGGTTTTGTTGCAGCAGTCCAAGCTGATCAGGGTCTGGGACACGACGAGGAATGGCATCTTGGCACTCACGGTGGACCTGGAGCAGAACCAGGGCCACCGCGCCTATGTAGGTCACTATCATTTCTGGATAAGGCAGGCTCCACACAGACGAGCAGCCTGCTAAGTCTGTCCAAGCCCTCAATGGTTTTCCCGTCAGACGCTGACCAGCAGTGCATCTTGATTCTTCAGGCCAAAGTATTATCACTTTCTTTGCTTGCTTTTAAATATTGACAGACTTTCCAGGGGCCAAGAGAGTTCTGGAAAGAAGAAAAGCTGCCTCCAGGTACTCAGATTTTATACTGACCTTTTCCCAGCTGGGAAAAGCTCTTTTTCCAATGATGGAAGAGGTGGGGCTACCTGGGGCCATCTGCTTCCCAGAGGATCTAGTATTGACGCCTCCATGGCCTCCTCCTCCTCCCACAACTGGCATTCTGGAGAGGTTCAGACTTACACAGCTGAGCAATGTGGACTGTGTGAGGTCCCAGCAGACACACCCGGAGTGTGGATGCTGACTTCCCTGTCAGAACAGAGCAAAACTGAAGCTGCAGCAGCAGCCACCACTGAAAGAGGCCATGACACCCTTGCTCCCAGTGTCCAGAGCAGGCCAAAATGTGGTGATGCCCAGTCCAGAGGTGAACTCAGTGACACCCCCCCTCAGGCACAAGACTATGTTCAGAGATGGAAAATCGGTCTGTACAGGCTGATGTGGAGAACAGCATTGAGGACTGCTGCATTGAGGACTGCTGCATTGAGGACTGCTGGAGGGTCACTGTATCGGCTACTTTTCTCATGGTTGGGACAAAACACCCAGCAAAAGGAAATCTGAGTGAGTTTATTTAGGCTCAGAGGCTAAGGGCACAGTCCATCATGACAGGGAGTGAGAGGCAGCTCAGGCCATCAGGGAGCAGAGAGAGATGAACACGGCCGCTCAGCTTATTTTCTAGGTTTTTTGTTTTCTTTTGTTTTTCCCTTGGGTATGGGTGTTTTGTCTACAGATATCTGTGCACCCACGTGTGAGCCTGGTACCTGAGGAGGCTAGAAGAGAGCGTCAGTAACCCTAAGGACTGGAGTTACAGATGGTTGTGAGCGGCCATGGGGGTGCTTGGAATCCACTGATCCATCTCTCCAGCCCTCCTGCTTTTTACTCAGTTCAGGACCTCAGCCCATTAGATGGCGCTGTCTGCACCTAGGTTGAGTCTTCTCTCTTCAGTTATCCTAATCAAGAGGATCTCGCACAGGCATTTAGACCAGCAAAATTCTGTGTTCTTGGGATGGAACCAAGTGGATTCCTCTCTGCTCCACGAGACGCTCTAGGACAGAGCTGCCAGTAAGGAGAACAAAGCCCAAGCCTTCTGCTGACTCCCAAGACACACTGAGTACAAAGAACCCATCAGCCAGGCGTTTGAGGCTCATGGCTTTGGCTGCCCCTGCAGGTAGGGTCCTAGCAGCTTCCAGTTCTGTTTGGTCCTAGCTGAAGACAACAGTTTTCCTAAAGCATGCATTCCAGTGGCAGGGCCTGTCGACATCTGGAGAGGCGAGGGCCCACCCCTCCAGCCCTGGGAGAGCTCAACAGCTCTTATCAGTAGCAGCCAGGCAGTCCCAGCCATCCTTCCAGAAGCTGCAGACCCAGTGAAGCCATCGCATATTCAGATACTGCACCTGAGCCTACGTTCAAGTCACTGCCACACAATCCACTTGCTCCCACCATCTCACAGAGACTAAATGCTGAAAACTTAGAACTAATGGAAAAGACACACTGAGGCAAGCCTGGCCACTTGCCTACATTGCTGTGGTGGACCCTGCTGCATACCCGGCTCTGCCTCTGAGCCTCGTGATTTTGCACTGTGGTGCGGAGAGGAGTAATCAATACCAGGCATCTTGTGAAGAAAACTGTCTTCACCAGCAGCATTTCCCACACTCTGCAAGGCAGCCAGGCAGCGTGCAAGCCTGAGACGTTGGCCCTTCCCTCCTGATGCCCAAGGGGCTCTGCCCACCTGATCACACTGGTCCTGAGTTGCAGGGTATTGAGTGTCTAGTCAGCCTGAAAAGGCTGACTGTGTGTGCTTTGTGGAAGGATGTGAGGGCAGGCCCTCACAAGAACATACCTTTATCTGACCTTTGCTTGGCAAGAGCGACTGGGGTCCGACCCTGAACAGAAGACGGCATGGCTAGGACAAAGCATTCCAGTCATTCCTACCACGCCCCCCAGGCCCTGCTGCAGGGTTAAGTGCCCGTGAGATGCCAGGCTTCTTGAGCAGGCAGCAAAGCATCTGGATTCCACACACTAGGTGGGAGAGGCCACATGGCTGGGTCTACAGGCTCATGGGGACCAGTGTCCTCGCCTACTGTGGAGGCCACACAGCCCCTGAAGCCACCCCTCATTTGCTTTCATCGTGAAAAGACTTGCCGTCTCTGTCCTCTCCCCAGAGGATGTGTCCTTGGCTGCTCAGTTCAAGCCCCAGCTCCAGCGGCCTACTGGGTCCCCTCTATCCCCACTGCTGTTCTGTTCCCTAGTCCGCCTGGCAGGGTCCCAAGTGGTAAACTGTGAGCACATGGCAGGGCAGGAGATGTAGGAAATGGCCGGAAGTGACAGGGACCCGCTGAGGGTGGGAGCGCTCCATCTACCTGGTGACAGCAAACTCCTTTCTTATTTTTAAAGAGAGATGCTAAGCCAGATGTGCCACACCAACTCCAGTAGATTCTGTGTGACAAATTCCACAGACTGAGGCATTAACTTCAAAGGAAGGAGGTCTCCTGGAACCGGTTGTGGAACTCTTGACTGGAGAAATAATATTGAGCCATAATTCTCATGGCAATTAATCTATTCTATTCCTCTTCTCCTCTATGAGATGTTCCTAGTATCCTAGGCTGAGATTTTTAGTGAGAAATTGGTTAAGAGACCATCCCTTGAGATGGAGTCACTAGCCATGACCTTATCTCTGGGAGGACCAGTGCTTTACTTTATTAAATCATTTATAAAATTACAAAATAGTATTATGACTGATCAAAACTTTCCCAACAACAAAATACCATATGGCTATACGTGTGTTGTCAGAAGTGGGCTTTGGTATATGGCTAAGAGAGCCTTAAATAAAAAATTAAAATAGTTTAAATCACACCTTGAAGGTTCACAGAAATATAGGTTAGCTACTACTGACCATAGAATTTTTAACCTGCTCTTGGAATTATGCCATTCGCCTTGATTATTTTGTACTTTCCTGTGCTAAATAACAATGCTGTTATCTGTCCTATCCGCGACTGCTTCCCAATACACATCTTCTGTGTTCTACTCATGATTGCCTCCCTGCACACGTCTTGTAAGAGTTGTAATGCTTGTTTCACTGTATAAAAATCCTTTCTTGAGAGCTGCAAAATACACTCAGATTCCAACTGCCTCTGTTTTGCTTCTGTTTGTCACCGCCAAATCCTTACCCACCTAACCTTCGAGGACCCTCATCCCAGGGACCCCCACGCCCGGCTGGGGTGGTCCGTGGCACAGATATGATAGTCATGTTTGTCATCTCAGCACTCAGGAGGTAGAGGCAGGAGGATTGTCTCGAGTTCAAAGCCATCCAAGACCTATGTCAACAACAAACAAAATCCCAGCTCTCACGTCGAAGGAGGTTAAGAGATGGTTTGTGCTGAAGGCAAATATGAGTGACAGATCAGGAACCGGCCCCGGTTACCCAGAATTACATGTTCTAACATAGCAACACTTTGATGTAAAGTTTTAAATTTTTTTATTTTTATTTTTATTTTTATTGAGACAGGGTCTTTCTACGAAGCTCTGCCTGTCCTACAACTCACTATGTAGACCAGGTTGGCCTCTGCCTCCCAAGCGCTGGCATTAAAGGTGTGCATCATTATACCTGGCTTTTGATGAAGTGGGGGTTTTTTTGTTTGTTTTGGGAGGTGTTTTTTGTTTGTTTGTTTTTGATGAAGTTTTTATAACAACAAAACAAAGAAAATCGTGTTAAAACACTTTTCAAGCTGGGCGTGGTGGCGCACGCCTTTAATCCCAGCACTCGGGAGGCAGAGGCAGGCGGATCGCTGTGAGTTCGAGGCCAGCCTTGTCTACAAAGTGAGTCTAGGATGGCCAAGGCTACACAGAGAAACCCTGTCTCGAAAAACCAAAAAAAAAATTTACACTTTTCAAATACGTTGGTGGGAACTTTAGATAAGCTGGTTAAAACAAATCTGGGAAATCTCTGCTGTGGCCTCGGATGCTGTCTGAGGGGCACACTAGCCCTTTGGTTGGTGGAAGCTAGTGATACATCCCCAGAGGTTTCAGCTGTTAGTACCAAGATGTTAGGTCAGACACAGGAGTAGGTAAGGAAGGAACAGCTGCCTGCAGGGCTGGAGATAGCCCCAAACAGATTGCAACAGGCTTTGGACATTCGGCACTCCAACTTCTCCAGTCACTAAGGTTCTTTGTTTTGTTTTTTTGTTTTTGTTTTTCGAGACAGGGTTTCTCTGTGTAGCCTTGGCTGTCCTGGACTCGCTTTGTAGACCAAGCTGGTCTCGAACTCACAGTGATCCACCTGCCTCTGCCTCCCGAGTGCTGGGATAAAAGGCGTGCACCACCATGCCCGGTTGTCATTAAGGTTCTATCTGTTAACTAGCCCCAAAGATGGATCAGAGAGGAAGGTGGTTCTTCCCAGGACCTCTATCTGTGGAGGACCAAGGACAACGGCTGTAACCTACACCCTTCCTGCTGTCCTGCCCACCTAGCCTTCCAACGGTTGAAGCCCTACAGAGGCTAACATCTGAGGGGCCTCTGAGACACATTGGCTCCGTGTGTGAGGATCTCCTCCCCGTCACGTGCGCAGGGAGACCGCTCACGCTGTGTGTTCAGAAAAAGAGAATAGGAAATTACGAGGAAGAAGTGCTGGGGGGTTGCCATCGCGAATGGGCCGGTTGTCGTGGGTATGACGGAGAGGGCTGCTCTGACGAAGCCTGCTTCTCAGACTGTATTTCTTTTTTGTGAGCTTTTATTATTCAGCAGCTTTAGATTCTGTTGCTGTGCGTCCATCTGTCACAGGTGACCGGGCTGTTTGGAAGGAGGCAGGCAGGAGGCCCCTCCCACACAACCCCATCTAAGGATGTAGAAGGATTTGCTAAGAAGTGCTAAAGACAACACCTGCCTCTGAGAACCAGTGCAAAGGCATTCCAGGGACTTCCCGAGTGGACATAACAAAGGTTTAAAACCGTCAGAACTGGACAGGAAGTGAGCCAATACACGAGAGACTGCTAGGTCTCTCACCCATGCCCCTCCAGGTATATCATACCTAGGTTATCCCACTGTGGGGGGGTGTGCATGCACACACGTGTGTGCATGTGTGTGTGTGCACATGTGTATGTACCTGTGTGTGTATGTGTTCTTCTGTGTGTGTGTGGTGTATGTGTGTGCCTGTGGTGTGTGGACCAGAGGTTGATGTAGGGGATCTTCTTCAATTGCTTCCCTCCCTCCCATTTTTGAAATGGAGTCTCACTGTATCTGGGGCTCACCAACTGACTAGATCTGCTGGCCAGTGAGCCCCAGGGATTCCTCCCCACCCCCGGCCCCATCTCCTCCTCCTCATCACCTGGATTACTGTGCTTAGCTTTTTTCACTGATGCTGAGAGCAGAAGTCAGGTCCTCATGCTGAGGCAACAACTTCCCCTGACTCAGACTTTTC
The DNA here is from genome assembly GCF_903995435.1 of Acomys russatus. Taxonomy (NCBI): domain Eukaryota; kingdom Metazoa; phylum Chordata; class Mammalia; order Rodentia; family Muridae; genus Acomys; species Acomys russatus. Next base: position 48,577,753 of record NC_067162.1, on the reverse strand, counting down.
CATGTACGCAAGCATGTAATGAGTCCTTATGTCACCGAGCACACATTATGGCTTTCCTATTAGAAGGGAAAGGAGCCCCAGGGCCACTATAGGCCAGCATGCCACAGTATCAGGCAGCCTGCACGTTCTTAGCAATGACAAGTAAACTATCCACCGACAGTTATGGGCCAGTTTTTGCCTGAATTCAAACTTTCGGTTTTTTGTAACAACAACAAATGTCTTGATGTAGCAAGGCATTTGATGCCACTGAGGCGGCAGTGCTCTGAGTTCGCCTTCCTCTGGTCACTGTTTTGTCTTTGCTCTATCCTACCCCCAAAGGCCCAAGAACCTGACATAGTACCACTCTTATGGAGGAAATTTCCAGAATGCAGTCAGGTGAAGGTGGAGAGACATGGGGACTATGGATACAGCTAACCCCTGAGTGTCAGGAGGGGTGAGGCTTGGTCCTGGTGCACCCCTAGTGAGGATCCCAGAATACAGAGTAACAGGGGACAGAACTGGCCAAAGAGTTGCTCTCCCGAAAGAACCACGTCTCTGCTTCCTGCCCTCCCCACCTCCACCACCACAGAAATCAGGCAGCAACAACCCTTAGATCAACGGAGCCTCACACCTTCCTAAGCCACTGCAACAAGAGGCAACAAAGAGCAGCTGCACCCTCCCCAGTGAGGCCCTGAGCTTAAATGAAAGCAGACGGAAACTGTGGGTCTGCCAGAAACACTTCCGAGGTAAAGAAAGGGGGGCTTGCGGGAGCCCCGTGATCAGAAAGACACGGCACTATTTCATGTCAGCTCCCCCCTGAGCAGAGTGTGTTAACAAAATCAGGTTGAGAGTTACCTGAATCCAAGAATGGTCCTGTTTGCCAGGGCTTGTCACTGTGGGTACGTAATATGCCACATTACAGGCATTCATGTGCTTAACGTGGCATCTATTGTAAAGCTGAGTTATTCCCTCTTGGCATAAATTGCAGTGTTTTTCTTCTTAGCTATTTTCCTCAGGCAAAGGCCTCAGGCCTCAACAACAGCGGCATTTTTTCTGATGGTAGGCCCTGGTGCTCCTTTGAAACCTGGGTAGATCTTTTCCCTCAAGACTTCTTGGTGACCTTGCCAAGCCCAGGTGCTCACTGTGGCACCTTACCAGGACACTCAGTGGACACGGGGAGTGTTCCTCAGGCAGTAGGTGACCGCTTTAGAGTGGTCCTGAGGCTGTCTGCTGGCCTCTCAACACTGGATGAGGAGCCATAGCTAAGCACTTCCTTGCCTCTCTGCAGGGTCGATCTCATCTTCAGCCCTCAGACCACGGGATGGGAAGGTCTGATGCCAACCTGGGACTCATCCCTTCATAAAATATAGCAGAAAAAAATTATTTCTCTTTTAAAATTTAAGACAAGGTCTCAAAGCAATCCTCCTACTCTGGTCTCCGTAGTGCTGGGGTTACAAACATGTGCTACTACATTTGGCTTTTTTTTAACTGTTAATTTTTAGTTTTGTTTCAGCTGGGCAACATACCTATCCTAGAACTTCGCAGCAGTGAATAGCCATGGGAAAGTTTACTTATATACAAGGATCAAGAAGCAAGCACCATGATTGTCCAGCGGAAAACACGAGTCCCCAGTAAGCCATCATGGAAAAATGATCAAAGCCAGTGTGCTGTTTCATATTTGGGCGGCTGAGGCAGAAAGACTGCCACAAGTTTGAGGCCAGCCTAGGCTACATAAAAGGTTTCAGGCTATACTGGGCTGCAGAGTGAATCCTTGTCTTAGAAAAATGAACAAACACCTGGTAAGAATGACAAAGTGTCTGGGAATGAAATTCCGTGGGTAGAGTGCTTGACCTATTATTCACAAAGCGCTGGCTTCAATCCTGAGCACCATGTACACCGAGCGTGATGGCGCATGCCTGTAACTGAAGCTCCTGGGAAGTGGAAGCAGGAGGATCAGGAGTTCAAGGTCACCCTGAGCTATGTGAGACTCCTATCCTTTTTTAAAGGTTATATGTCTTTTCTATTTTATTATTAAATATTTACCTAATGAGACAGAAGAAGAAGCTAGTCCCTAAAATAAAGTCCTCAGCTCCAAATAGAGCTAGATGGAAATTCTCAGCCAGCTGCTTGCTGACTGAGTGAGGCTGAGCGATACACCCATCTGCTCTGGACCACTAAAGGAGAGCCCATGGCAGCAAACACAGAAAGTCTTCATATGGGTAAGTGAGATAACCAAAGCTCTCCGGCCTTGTCAGCTGAGCCACCACTCCTCCTGACTGAGGCCATCAGCCCCCGCTGCCCTCCCTGCCAAGGGGCTCCAAGCTCAGCCAGCCTGTCACCCAGACTGTCCTGGTGACAAGAGCTGCTGAGTCGGCTCAGTGGGAGAAGGTGGTGGCCACCAAGCTGTATACCCTGCGTTTGGTCCCCAGGTCCCAAGTGGCAGAAGGAGAGAACTGACTCCTGCAGTTTCATCTCCATACGTGTGTTGTGCTCCATTCATACCATACACAAACATACAAGTAAGAAAATGTAATTTTAAAAAAGACTGTCGCAGGGTGTGGTGGCCAGCACTCGGAGGCAGAGTTTGAGCCTAGCCTGGTCTACAAAGAGTCCAGGACAGCCAAGGCTAACACAGAGAAACTCTGTCTTGGAAAAAAAAAAAAAAAAGACTGTTATGTTAATCATATTTTATATATAACCAAAAAATGTAATTAAAAAAAAAAAAGACTGTCACACTAACCATATTTTTTTTCTTGAGACAGATGTCCTAGGCTTGCCTCGAACATGTTACATAGCCAGTGCCACCTTGAATTCTTATCCTCCCACCTCCCCCTCCCAGATGCTGGGATTACAGGCATGTGCCAACGTGCTGTGTTTATTCAGTAGTGGGATCAAACGCAGGGCTTTGAGCGTGCAAGGCAAGCAGTATATCAACTGAGCTACATCTTGAGTCCTCTAGTTATTTAATTAAACATTATTTATGCTCACAAATTATGAATACAGAGGAAAACCCCGGCCCCAGTATTGTTTTTTTAATGACAAAGTGATTGGAAGACAGAGAAGACTCCATAAAGGTTAACTGTTATAAATCACTATCGGATTATGAGAGCGTGAGACAACACGGACGGGGCAGAGAAACACTGAGAACTCAGCACTGTCCACCGCCCTGGACGCACACCTTTACACTCTTGCTCCTGAACTAAAACATCTGCCCAGATGATAGGTTACATATGTGGCCTACAGAAAGGGGAGGGTTTGAAGCCAGGTGTAGTGGCGCATGCCTTTAATCCCAGCACTCGGGAGGTAGAGGTAGGCAGATAACTGTGAGTTCGAGGCCAGCCTGGTCTACAAAGTGAGTCTAGGATAGCCAAGGCTACACAGAGAAACCCTGTCTCAAAAAACAAAACAAAAGAAAACTGTAACGTATTTTGTGGTGCTGCGGATTGAGCCAAGACCTCAAGCCTGAGAGGCAAGAACTCTTCCACACAGCCTGCTCCCAACCTTGTACTTTGAAACAGGGTCCCACTAAGTTGCCCAGGCTGGCCTTGAACTTGCGTTCCTTCTGCCTCTGCCTCTTGAATAGCTGGAAGGGCAGGCATGCACCACGAGGCCTGGCTTCAGCCAGCTTTAACAGACCACTATACTGGTTCTGTTCGTGTTGGATGAAAAGTTGTCACAGGACTTGGCACTCACTAAATGTTAGTTCTTTCTCCCGCCCACTCCCTCCACCTTGAAAGTTGGATTTAGTTTAACACCAAAATGCCACCCGGTCCTTTGACATTTCATCGCTCAGTGCACACTGCTGGGGTGTCTTCACTTGCCCCCACCAAGCCAGTGCTATTTGCAGAGCATCTACCGAACCTTGAAATGCTGAGGCCTAGCATATTTCCACTGTCGGGTTTATACGTACTTTACCCCACACCGGCAGGATCTGGGCCTGGGGAAGATGTGGAGCAGAACTTCTGCACATGCGTGGTGCCTCAGAGGTTCTAAAAACAGCATCACCGGCGTCCCACAGCCTTGTGAGGCCAGAGCTCAGCTCCCTGCACCCCTCAGATCTGGAGGCACTGAATCAGTTGTTCTTTTCCACTTAGAAGGTCAAGGAGTCGAAGGAAGGAAGGAAGGATGGAAGGAAGGAAGGAAGGAAGGATGGAAGGAAGGAAGGTTGGTTAATTGACTTGCTGTACCGCCAGTTAATAGAAAAGATAGGGAAAGGCAAGCAGCCAGGTCTCAGGATTCAGGACTCAGGTCTTTGGGGCTGACTTCTTCCTAAGAACTCAGGAGAGTCTTCTGGCCACATGAATGTCTCTGTGTGGCTGTACATGGGCACGTGCCAAGGCCAGCTGCATGTGCCTGTCCCATTCAAGTCCTTTGGCAAGAGAAGCCCTGGAAACAGCCCCATGTGAGGGAAGGTGTGAGGCTGAGGTAAAATTCTGGGCCTCCACTGCAGTTCCCCAAAATATGGAGCCAGCAGCCTAGTTGTATAAAAAATAGGATTCCTTGGTCCCACTGAGCCATCTAGACTTCCCACAGTCCCGAGCACTAGCTGCGGGTAAACCACTCATGAGACACTTAGAGAGGTGTGGTAGGCACTGGGCCTAGACTGCCTTCTATCTGCTGGGTGTCGGCAGATCTAGACATCATCTGATGCCAAGGCACAGAAACAGCCGGCTCAGACAGGAAAGGGTTTCTCCATAGCCAGCCTAGAAGCCTCTGGATCCAACACATCCCAGAGATTCACCAGGAAGCCACTGTGCCCAAACACTGCTGAGACTCGATGGCACTGTCCAGGACAGAAATTACTTCAGAGGATGGGGGTGGGGGCAGGGGCGTGGGGGCAGGGGGAGAGGCGAGGGCTGGGTACCTACAGAAGGGATTGTATGTGCTAAATAGAAAGCAACGAGGGTTGTTTGCTGTGGCTGCCTAACATCAGTCCCTGTGAAGGACCCAAACTCCACCTGAGCCACCCTCAGCCCTGCTCAGTGCCTCCTAGTCCCCTCTACATCATGACTTCCTGGTGTGGAATGCAGGGTAAGGGGTTGCTAAGTGCCAGAAAAGACTCAAGGTCCTGCCACGTGCACCCCGAAAGGAGCTATCAGCTGTCAATCCCCCCCTGCCCCCTACCTCCCAGCCCCCCCATACCCCCCCCCTTCCCCGCCATTGCAGCCCTGGCAGAGCAGGAAATGAGATGAACGGTGGCTAGGTTTTGTTTTTGTTTTTCTAGCTGGCTCTGGGCTCTCAGCAAGAAGTCCCTCCGACACTGTGAGTTGCTGGCAGCTTGGGGTAACTTAAGGTGAGCCAAGGCTCCAGGAAGACACCAATGTGTGATGGTAACCGCGTGCTCTGAAGGCAACACTGCAGGCAAGAAAACAGGAGCGGGTCTACGGTGAGGGCTCTGTCCTGCTGCTCAAGGCCAGGTTCCCACAGCGGACCATTATGCAGGCTTCCTCTTAGCTAAAATGAGAGTATACCACAGCCATTGGCTTTGGAGTCTTAGTCCTCAGGAGAATTCGGGGTAATTCCTTAATGATTCAATATAGAAAGAGTAGCCATGGGGCTCTCTATTTACTGAGCTTCAAGACTCAGTGCTAGACAGACAGTTCACAGCACGATGGACAGGTGATAGCTACCTGGACTAGAGGTGTGGCACCCCCTTCCCCCTAAAGCCTAGGTCAGGAGCCTGGAACACCAACCACATGCCTTCTGGTCTCAGAAGCCATCCCAGCCAAACCCTAAGGTTCCACCACAGGCCTGTCTTCTGTAAAGTCCACTTGGGGTGGATGAGGTGGCCATGTGACTGCCTTGTCCCCAGGATGGGATGTCTAACCTCTTTCCTGCATAGGGAGTAGTGGGGAGTTCTGAGTTCATGAGTGTGAGCATGTGCATGTGTTGTAGGCATGCACGCCTGTGTGTTCTGACGTGCCCACAGCATCAGCAGCACCAGGGTCGAGTTAGGTAATGTCCTGTTTGTAGCTAATGAGCAGGGGCAGGGCAGGCTGCTAATTAAGACTCACTCGCATCCATCCCCCGAGAAGAAAGCGCCTGGCCGTGTGGCTGGCATGGAAGACAATTAACCCCACTTGAGTTCAGAAGCTGATGTGAGCCGAGAGCTCATTTCCCCTCTGGAACCACTAATTAATGATTCTCTTCCTTCAGCACCCTGGCTGCCATCTCGGCTTCTTCAGCTGGCAGCCTCACTTGTCATTCTGCGCCGCTCCTGGCTGGCAGTGCAGAGGCAGACTTGGAAACATATCAGAGGAAGCGACCACCATGCCCCGGGATGCTGACATCTGTTTCTGTTCAGTTGCTTCTATTGCTCAGAAGCGTATCACAGCCTGATGGGTGTGAGGAGCCATCCTGCGAGATGTCAGCCAGCAGCCCAGAGGCGCTGAAAATAGAAATGACTATGGCTTATGCTTGGCAGGGCAAGGCATGTGGGTTTTAATGAGGAGACCCAGAACACGCTGGGTAAACGAGAGGCCTCTGCCTGCATGTGTGTGGACCTCAGGATGAGAGACAACGCTGGGGGCTTGTAATTACCTGCACCAACAGCTGCCTTCAGGGGACCTGGCTGTTTACAAATACAGTCTTTTTTTTTTTTTTAATGTGTGCTATTTCCAAATTGCTGCTCAGTTTCCTATGTACCTTTCTCTTTGTATCCATGGTTATGGCCTTGAGCTTTCTCAGGTTGATATGAAACAAAGCTTGCACGGGGTCCTGTCAGGGCTAGACTGTCTACGTCACAGAGTCCCTTGTACGGAACTAAACAAGTGACAGCTAACTGAAGGGAAGCACAGTGAGGCTGAGGACAAACAAAATGGAAAAGAAAAACAAGAGAATCAGCAAACCCCAAAGGTCTGTTTAGAGTAAAACAACCACAAAACCAATCAACTATTACCCAGACTGACAAACAGACGAGGAGACACAAATAACTAAAGAAATAAAGTATGAGCAAATGTGTTTATGCAAATGAAGGCTGAAGCAGGAAGAGCTCCAGATTGAGGCTAGCCTGGGCTACATACACAGCAAGACCCTACTTCACAGGAAAAAAAAAGGAAGGGAGGAAAGAGAGAAAGGGAGGGGCAGGGGAAGGAAGTCAGCATTCATTTTTATAAAAATAAGAACTGCTATGAACAATCCTATACCAGATAAATTGGATAAACCCAAGGGAAACAGGCAAATGCCCAGAAATGTGCAAAATCAAGATGAAACAGGGATTATAAATCCACAACATGTTTAGACATTGAATTAGTAACCAAGAATCCTCTAACAAAGAGAAGAGTGCAATAAGATGGTTTTGTTGGTGACTATTGCCTAACACGTGAAGAGTGAACACCAGGCCTAAATCACAGAGAGCCGTTCCTAACTCACCCATCCCATGAAGCAGCCAGTCCAAAACCAAACACAGATGTATACAGCTTTAAAAAAAATAAATAAAAGGAAAGGCCAAGAACATGTCTTAGTATGCTGCAAATCCTCAACAAAATTTAGCAAATCAGACTTGGCAGGCAGGGCCTTGGCCATAGCTCAGCAGGTGAGAACACCTGCCGTGCATGCAGAAGGACCTGGCTTGAGTCCCCAGAGCCACGGAGACAAGTCCTGCATGGCACCTGAGCTTCCCCATGCGCCCGTGGACGGTCTCAGACACAGATGCACATCAACAGCACCACAGGGATGGACTCAAAGGGTTAGTGTTTAAAAAAAAAAGAGGAGGAAGAGGAGGAAGAAAAGAAGAAGGAGAAGGAAGAGGAGAGGAGGAGGAGGAGAAGTTGAGAGACAGATGTGTTGGGGATGGCCAGGAGAGGTGGAGGGGGGATGGGGGATACGTATGATAAAAATACATTATAAAGCCGGGCGTGGTGGTGCACACCTTTAATCCTAGCACTCGGAGGCAGAGGCGGGCGGATCGGTGTGAGTTCGAGGCCAGCCTGGTCTACAAAGTGAGTCCAGGACAGCCAAGGCTACACAGAGAGACCCTGTCTCGAAAAAAAACAAAAAACAAAAAACAAAACCATTGTATACATGTATAAAATTCTTTTAAATTTAAAAAAACTTGAGACAGCTCCCTTTTTAAAACTGTTTTGCACGAGTGTACATGAACCTGCAACCCCAGCACTAGCTGAGGGAGGGGGTCAGGGAAGTGAGACAGGAACGTCACTGGGCTTGCTGGTCACCAGTCCAGCTCCAGCCTTAGTGACAGGCTCCTCCCAGGGGACTAAGAGTGATAGGACTCGTGTGGCTTCTGCAGAAGCACATTTGCACATGTGTACAGCACACACACACACAGACACACAGTAATGATGATGATGATAACCCACCAGTATACTAAAGGGAAAGAAAGTGTGCCAGGATCAAGTGCAACCTGTCCCTGGAAAGTCAGTCAGTATAATAGTATACTACCCATTAAAAAATGCAGGAAGAGGGCTGGAGAGATGGCTCAGAGGTTAAGGGCACAGACTGCTCCTCCAGAGGTCCTGAGTTCAATTCCCAGCAACTGTATGGTGGGTCCCAACCATCTATAATGAGATCTAGTGCCCTCTTCTAGCCTGCATGTGTACAAGCAGGCAGAGCACTGTATTCATAATAAATAAATAAATCTTTTTTTAAAAAGTTGGTTGATAAGCAGTTTTTAAAAATGCAGGACGAAAAAAAAAAAAATGCAGGACGAGAAACTCGTTACTATCTCAATAGATGCAGAAAGCCAGCCATCATCAGACTCAGTGGTGAGAGACTGAAACTGTTTCCATCTCGGACCAGCAATAAGACAAGGACACTGACCTCGGCTGCTTCTGTTCAACACTGCAGCTGAAATTTTAGTCAGAGAAATCAGGCAGAAAGAAATGAAAAACTCAAGGCACCAATTGAAAAGGACAAATCAGATGACTTCTGTTCACAGACAGCATAGTTTTATATCAAGAAATTCCTAAAGGTTCTACTCAAAAGAAGAAACCATTAAAGCTAAGAACCAAATTTAAGAAAATACAGGACACAGAACCAATACTCAAAAGTCAGTTGCATTTCTACAAATTCACAGTGAATATCTCTAAAAGGAAATTCAGAAGAGAGCTGACACCAGGACGGGACTTGGGTCAGCCATCACCAGGGAAGCAGCTGCTTGCAGAAGATATGACCTGACACAGACCTGCAGCTGCACAATGTGCAGACAGTGGGAGACTTTGGAGCAGTCGGTCCTAAATGAGATGTCTTCATCAAATTCCTCCCCTCATGGCTCAGGGGTCTGCAGGAAAAAGGAGGTGGAAATAGTCTAAGAACCAGAGATGATGGATAACTCTAAGGAAACAGTGTCTTCAAGGCACTTAGAGACCGAGACTGTGGCAGCACACACCAGACCTGCAGATCAAGCCAGATGGGGTCCCAGTGCCAAGCTGGAGGAGGGGACACAGGCTCCCACCCCTGACCAAGAAGCTATCTGCGGTTGATACCCACTGGCAAAGGAAAAATTAGTTTTCTCCAATGGAGTCTCCTGGGAATGGGGCCTACCCTGAGTAATCAATCAGTCAACACAAAATGAACTCAGTGGTATTTTGTGGACTTTTTGTCTCATTCTGCTTTGTTTGAATTTTTTTTTTTTTTTTTTTTTTTTTTTTTTTTTTGTCTTATTGGTCTTCGTTTATATGTTTTGGTTTCCATTTTTGTGTTTTGGGGAGGTTCTCTCTCTCTCTCTGGGGGGTGAGTTCTCTCTCTGTGTATGTGTGTGTTTCTTGTATTTTCTTTCAGAGAAAAAAAGACATGAAGTTGGGTGGTTGGGGAGATGGGACATAGTTGAGAAGAGCTGGGGAGAGTGAAAGCGTAACCAAAATGTATTATGAAAAAAGTTCAATAAAAAATAGAAAACAATTGCAGGGCTGAAGAGATGGCTCAGCAGTTAAAAGTGCTCGGTGCTCTTCTGGAGGACCTGAGTTTGGTTCCCAGCACCAAAGGCTGGTGGTGCACAACCACCTGTAACACCAATTCCCAGAGTTGGCACCCTCTCCTAGCCTCTGTTGGCACCTGTATTCAAATGCACATACCTACGTACAGGCACAAACCCACAGGTGAAAATACAGTAATAAAAAAGGCATAAGAAAGCCGGGCGTGGTGGTGCATGCCTTTAATCCCAGCACTCGGGAGGCAGAGGCAGGCGGATCGCTGTGAGTTCGAGGCCAGCCTGGTCTACAAAGTGAGTCCAGGATGGCCAAGGCTACACAGAGAAACCCTGTCTCAAAAAACCAAAAAAAAAAAGCATAAGATAAAAAAATCAGTTACATTTCTACAAACCCACAATAAAGATGCCAAAAAAGAAAATTAAGATTTTACTTTCAACATCATCAAAAAGAATAAAATACTTAGAATAAGTTTATCCAAGGAGGTGAAGACTCGTGCACTAAAAACTCCAAAATAATGTCAAATGGAATTAAAGAAACCATAAATAGATGGAAAGAAACCTTATGTTCATGGGTTATAAGATAAAAATGATTTTTAAATTACAATAGTCAAAACACTTTACAGTTAACATAGTCCCTGAAAAATCCTTACAGTATTTTTTCTCTCTCTCTTTCCTCCTTCCTCCCTCTGTCCCTCCCCTCTCTTCCTCCTCTTCTTTTTGCTTTATTGTTGTTTAGAAATAGGAATCTAGGGGCTGGAGAGATGGCTCAGTGGTTAAGAGCACCATCTGCTCTTCCAGAGGTCCTGAGTTCAATTCCTAGCAACCATATGGTGGCTCACAACCATCTATAATGTGATCTGATGTCTTCTTCAACAGATAAACCAATGATATACAATAAATAAATTAAAAAAAAAAAGAAATAGGAATCTATAAGGACTATGAACAAGAACGCTGAGAAAGAAAACAAGATCATTTATATATACATTTCCTGACTTTAATGTATCTATAAAGCTGTGGTTATCACAGTGGCATGGAACTAACACACAGACAGACACACCAGCCGAGCAGGTGAGGGAGGCTGGAGGTGGATAGAGTCAGGTGATCTTTGTCAGGAGTTCCAACACAGAATAGAACTTGTTTCTTCAGCAAATGATGTGTGCAAGAAAATGAAGGAGCCCTGCCCCCTACTTTACACCATATAAAAACTCAGGATGGATGAAGAACTAAAACTTTAAAACCCGTGAAAGAGTGATACTACAGCTAACAAATGGCGGAACCGGAAGAATCTGGATCAGGCTCGGGTCCGGAGTCCTAAGATGTTACTGTTGGGCTAAATGTTGAGAAGTCAAGACAGGGGGAAAAATGTGGTTAAGAACTCCATAGCCTGGGGCTGGGGAGATGACGGCCAAGTGTGCAGTGACAAATGTGAAGACCTGTGTTCAGGTGCCCAGCACCCACACACAACGCTGGACACGGCAACACACTTGTGGAAGCCCAGTGCTGTGGTGAGGTGGACGTGAATGTATCCTCGGAGCTCATTGGTCGGCCGCCTAGCTGAATCAATGAGCTCCAGGTTTGGTAAGAGACCTTGTCTCAAAAACAAGGTAGCAGACTCTGAGTCCAGTTAATTTGGTACATAGTATTTGTTATTTCCAATTTCTTAATAATAAAGCTAATTTTAAAAATTAAAATGAGGAAAATACCTGATGTTGACCTTTGATCTCCACACACATTCCGTGAGAATGTACAAACACACTGTACATAACACACACAAAAGGACATATAGCCTATGAGTAGGGGAAAGTGCTTGGTTCAGCAGTAGAGCATGCTTGGAGCGCTGAGAGCTCCAAGGGCATGCAGAGTATAGCCAGTCTAGAGAGAGAGCAGTGGGGGTTGGTGTGTGCCCTGGGGCTCTGGCCCAGGACCACAAAGCCTGACTGCACTACAGAACACCCCCCCACCCACTGTTTCCTGATTTGAAGCCAAGAATTCCCTTCAAAAGAAGAAGGGGGTGAGGTGAAGAAAGAGGAGAGAGAAGGAGGGAGGGAGAAAGAAGGAGGGAGGAAGAGAGAAGGAGGGAGGGAGAGAGAGGGAGGGAGGGAGGGAGGGAGAGGGAGAGAGACAGAGATTGATTCATTTACTACCCCTAGTAGGAAAAGAATTTCAAGAAGAAAACTAACATAATCTTAGGGTAGTTCCAGTGTGGTTGACCCCTGAGTCTTTATAAAACTAGCACCCTCGGTGTCCACGGCTGCAAGGCCCCTGACTGCATCTTCACCACAAATGCACGCATGCACTTACACTTGCAATTCACATACCTACTTCAGCATAAAGTCAAGCAGTATGTGGGTTTAGGACACTGTGTGCCAAGCCGTGACAGTCCAAAGCTCTTCAGGGCAGCAGTTTGAGCCAAGGCTGTGTGTGTGTGTAGCAGCGAACCGAAGCATTCAAGAAACCCATCATATGTATTTTTAAGAGAAAGTTATCCAGAAAATCCTGGTTGTGGTGTCTGCATTTTACTGGGTGGAACTCCGATAGAGATGGAGCCCGATGTGAGGGAGCGATTAAACATGCATTTAGGAAGGGCTAGTCACCCTAGCTAAAATGAATCATTTGGCTTCATTCAACCTAAGTCCATTATCTCGTAATATCAGCAAAGAAAGCTCTAATTTTCTGTTGCTATAACAAAATGCCTAAGGCTGGAGAGTTTATAAAGGAAAGAGTTTTATTTAGCTCACAGCTTTGGAGGTCCAAGGGACGGTGCCACTACCTCATTTCTGGTAAGGCCTTTCTCAGCACATCCCAGCAATGGGAGTATGTGCAACAGGAAGGCAAGAAGACATGGGAGGATTCAGGGAAGGTCAGGCTCACAACACAGTAGCACAGGATTCCGTGAGACCAGCATCAATCCCTCTGGAGGCATGCTCCTGGGATCTTGTCACTTTCACTAGGCCACACCTCTCAAGGCTCCACTACCTCAGTGATGCATTGAGGACCAAGCTTCTGAGCACAGGCTCTCAGAGGATGCACTCAGGCTGTAGCTAAGGCCGGCATTGAAAGCCTCTACCTATTCAAAAACCACTTTAACATGCGACCTTGTGTGCCGATGCTGTTTTGTGTGCCTTCTACTCTTAAGATAGAAACAGCCACTCTTCCTGTTTCGTTGTAGACAGAAACTTAATCTATTCCAACCACAGCTGGCAAAGGGTTACAGATAGAGAAAAGCCAGCTCTTCAGGGTCAGCTCTGAACAAGACAGATGGTAAAGTGACTTTCTTTTCTTCTTTATAACAGAAATGAATTGTAAATGAAAGCATTTTTTTTTTTTTTCTAAACAGGTTTCTCTGTGTAGCCTTGGATGTCCTAGACTCTCTTTGTAGACCAGGCTGGCCTTGAACTCACAGAGATCTGCCTGCCTCTGCTTACCTGAGTGTTGGGATTACAGGTGTGAGTCGCTGCAGCTGGCTGTAAATGAAATTTTTTATTAGGTATTAAAATAATAAGGTGGAATTGGTGAGAAAAAGGTATTAACAGAACATATCTCAAAATACATGAAGATGTCAAGGAAAATATTACTTGGAGTGTCAGCCAGGTGATGGTTCATCATGCAGCTTAAAACAGGACAAAATATTCCAATATTCATGCCAAACATAAAAGAAAAATCTAATATGTTTGCTGCCAAAAAGGTGACATATTCATATTTGGCTCATCATGAGATATTCACAGGTCTCAACATAAAAGCAAAACTATTCTATCTACTTGAGAATCATTTATTGTAGCTTTTGCTCATTAACCGGCTTCACAGTGCAGGCTGGAGGTGCCCTTGGAGGTGGAGTGGCCGCCAAGATCCAGGACCCTGCAGAGGGCAGTTGGTAAATACCAATTACAATGAGAAAGAGACTGGGCAGTGACTAGAGAGACGGACTGGGTACTTTAATAGTCTGATTACAGAAGCCAGAAAAGGTTTACCACAGGAAAACACCTACTGGTATCCACTTTTTAGTAACGTTTGCGTTACTGTGACATATGGCAAGGAGACTGTGGTGTTTAAATTATGATGTGAATTCCTCAATTTTAGTTTACCTAGGTTTAAAATATTTTGGTTAAAATACTCTTACAATTTCTCATAGCTAGTTTGCATACAGCTTTTGATTCTACCAGGAGGGCCCTGGGGCACCCACTGCATCACTGAGGTGCAGGCTGCACTGTGAGGCACCTTAACTGCTTCACCCCTGCACCAGCACTCATACCCCCTCCACAGCCTGGGATAGAACTGCTGACCTACAAGTATTTTTTGAAAGAATGAGTGAATTTTCTATAGAAGATGCCATTTAGAACTTGAAAATAACGTTATCCTCTGAGCACAAAACTACACAGGAAAAAAGAAAGGCATCAGCCAGCTATAAACGTAACAGTGACTATGATGCCTGGATGTGTGCAGGTGTGTGCCGGTGGGGAGCTTTGGGACTAAGTAACAATCGAGACAGGGACAGGCTGGCATGGAGTCACGGCGAAAACATGGCTACAGTCAAGAAGACAGACTCTTGGTTTCCACGTTTCTGAGAAAAGACACACAGTGAAATGGGGACCTATGAAGTGTAGAATAAAACATTAAGACTTAATTTTTCTAGTTTTCTTATACTTAAATGTAAAAAAGAGCTTCATGGGGTGAGTTTTTCCTGTTTAGATAAGTAAACAGAAGGACAGACATGAGTGGGTCTGGCTGGTAAGCGAGGGATGGGTAGATGGCTATGCTAATGAGATGGACGGGGTGGGGGGGATGGGTAGATGGCTATGCTAATGAGATGGACAGGGCTGGGGGGGATGGGTAGATGGCTATGCTAATGAGATGGACGGGGTGGGGGGATGGGTAGGTGGCTATGCTAATGAGATGGACAGGGCTGGGGGGGGATGGGTAGATGGCTATGCTAATGAGATGGAGGAGGGGGATGGATCCGTGCACAAGTGAGTGAATGGATTCGTGAATGTGTGGATGAGTGAAAGGATGGGTAGATAGATGAGTAAATGCATGGATTTGTGGGACAAATAGGTGAGTAAGTAAATGGGAAATGGCTCGGTGGGCAGGTGAGCAGGGGGATGAATGCACGCGTGTGTGAACGCATGCGTGTGTGAATGAGTAAATGGGTGGTGGAAACAGAGAAGAACTTAGATATGGACAAAAGATTCAATAAACAGTTTATTCATGATGAGAGTGGGGCGCACATTTTTAATCCCAGCACTCGGGAGGCAGAGGCAGGCGGATCTCTGTGAGTTCGAGGCCAGCCTGGTCTAGAAAGTGAGTCTAGGACAGCCAAGGCTACACAAAAAAACCCTGTCTCAAAACAAAATTTATTCGTACGTTAAAGAATTCATTTATGCGAGCCCAGTAAGGTGTAGAAAAGAGAATCATTAAATTGGAAAGACAGGGAGACCCTGGCCACCAAAATGGTACGTCTGCTGAAGGACAAAAATGTGTCACCCAGTCTTACCATGCCTCTGTTCAGTCAACAAACACTGGGCTTGACGACTGGCTAGTTCTCAGATGAGATGTCAAGACCCTGAGTGTTTATATTTGTTGAGACACAGTATGACTTAGCTGTGATTAAAAACACAAAAATGGCTGAGCATAGTGGCACGCACCTCTAATCCCAACACTCTAGAGGCAAATGGCTCTCTGTGAGTTCAAGGCCAGCCTGGTCTACACAGTTTCCAAGATACCTTGTCTTGGAAACAAAATAAAACAAAACAAAAAACAGCAATAGCCACCAGGCATGGTGGCGCACACCTTTAATCCCAATACTTAGGAGGAGGCGGAGGCAGACACAGGTGGATCTCTGTGAGTTCGAGGCCAGCCTAGTCTACAAATGGAGTCCAGGACAGCCAAGGCTAGCTACTAAAAAAAAAAAAAAAAAAAATCAAAAAGAAAAGAAAAAGGAAAACAAAAAACAAAACCAGACAATAACCCACAAAATGAAGCAGTAGCGTAAACAACACATAACCATCCTACCTTGTGCTCCCCGTGGACAGATGTGGTGGGCCTGCCCCTCAGTGCTCCCCGTGGACAGATGTGGTGGGCCTGCTCCTCAGTGCTCCCCGTGGACAGATGTGGTGGGCCTGCTCCTCAGTGCTCTCCGTGGACAGATGTGGTGGGCCTGCTCCTCAGTGCTCCCCGTGGACAGATGTGGTGGGCCTGCTCCTCAGTGCTCCCCGTGGACAGATGTGGTGGGCCTGCTCCTCAGTGCTCTCCGTGGACAGATGTGGTGGGCCTGCTCCTCAGTGCTCTCCGTGGACAGATGTGGTGGGCCTGCTCCTCAGTGCTCCCCGTGGACAGATGTGGTGGGCCTGCTCCTCAGTGCTCCCCGTGGACAGATGTGGTGGGCCTGCTCCACAGTGCTCTCCGTGGACAGTTCCTGAGCAGTTCAGGGCAGCGTAGGCATGGCTACAGGGAAAGCGACTCTGAAACTGCTGTGGCTTTGTAGAAATTAAGTTTCTATTCTCCCTGCTCCTGTGCCACTGTGGGTCAGAGTGTGTGCCACTGAGCATATTCAGTGTCAACCCAGGAATCCACCCAGAGGCTGCAGCTATAGCTCAGCTGGTGGAGTATTTACCTAGCCTGCACAGTGAGGTGGGTTTAAGGCCCAGAACCACGTCAACCAGGCAATACACACTGCAACTTTAGAACGCAGGAGGATAAAAAGTTCAAGACTACACCTGGGTTCACAAGAGCTCGTCTTTTTTTAAATTTTTCTTTTCTTTCTTTCTTTCTTTCTTTCTTTTTTTTTTTTTTTTTTTTTTTTGAGACAGGGTCTCTCTGTGTTAGTCTTGGCTGTCTTGAACTCACTTTTGTAGACCAGGCTGGCTTCAAACTCACAGCAATCCGCTTGCCTTTGCTTCCCAAGTGCTGGGATTAACGCCCAGCTAAGAGAGCTCGTCTTAAGGAAAAAAAAAAAATCTGCAATCTGCTTCCTTTCTTTCAAGCACTTTTGGGCTGCTGATCCACAGGCAGAGCCATACATGCCTGTTCCTGAGGTCCATGTTCCTCATACTGAAAGGACGGTCCTGGACTATCAAGAGCTAGGGGGTACGAGCACCAGTGAAGGGACCCAGGTGTCAGCAGCTGACTCCAGACTTCAGGCCTGTGACATGACCATCATCAGCTTTCCTCCGCAGCACAGCAGAGAGCAGACTTCCTCAGAACCCTGGATGCCGAGGAAGCATCCAGCGCAGCAGCAAGCAGAGTGTCCGTGCTAGCCTCGCTCTCCATGCACCTGGGCACAGCATGCGCCGATGGTTTGAGGCCAGCAGTAGTTGACTTGCCCTGCACCTGCATCCCACCTGTGTCAGACAGGTGCAAAGGCTGAGCGGTCCTGTTCTGCTCCAGCCCAGAATCTTCACGTGTCAGGTCCACATGATCCCGCCCATGCTAGGAGAGGGAGGGGGTTCCCAAATGTTTGGGAAACTGTGTGGTCCATGTCTGATGTAGCAGTATAGCTCTCAAGGCCCAGAACTCAGGATGTGTCCTCTGATCCTCAAGATGGCCCTTGTAACTGTACAGCTGTGTCTTCGTGTGGGACGTGCTACAGGAGTCGGTAAGACACACAGGACCTTGAGGAGCCCCTGAGCACAGCAGTCCCCAGTCACATGTCCCCTACTTCAGCACTTCTGACTTAGCATCTCTGATTAGTTTGCTTGCCAAGGAATGGGGAGATGGAGAGAGCTATTGCCAGTCCAGCACAATGAAATAAAAACGAAACATTATCAGAAACCTCCAAATCAGAACTACACTGAAGATACAAAAGGCGCACGGCACCCTGTCACCCTGTCCTTCGACTGTCACCAATAATCTAGTGTTCTGTGGAAATTATAGGGCTGGCCGTTCTCAGTAACTGTGTCATTTGCACGGGGGAAAGCCAGAGCTGGCACAAACTCCATTTTACCAGTTGAGTTTTCAGATGCACCTAAAATAAACTAAGGCAAGAAAGACTTCAAGGCGCTGAGAACACAAGCTGGAAAAAGATGGCCCATAAAGAGGAAACACCTGGCCCTGGCAGCCAAGCTCTCGGGCGCAGTGGGTGCTGAGACTCCACACGAGGGGCCCAAGACATTTCTCTGTCACGCCGAGACACCTCTAGCTGCCTAGGGCTGGGGCAGAACTCAGGTGTGGTGGCTCAGATGGCTCCAGTAGGCCCACATGTCTGAATCTTGGTCCCCACTTGGTGGATTGTTCAGGAAGGAACAGGGGCTGCAGCCTTGCTAGAAGAGGTGTGCTACCGGGCCTGAGGCCTCAAAAGCCCATGCTAGGCCGTCTTGCTCTGCCTCCTGCCTGGTGATCACAGTTTAAGCTGCTACCGCTCCCAGTACCACCCCAGCCCCCCTGCCACCACGCTCCCTGCCATGACAGTCATGGACTCACCCTCTGAAACTGTCAGCGAGCCCTCCTCAATAGATGCTTTCTCATCCCGGTGGTGGCGTACACCTACACACCTTTAATCCCAGCACTCAGGAGGCAGAGGCAGGTGGATCTCTAGGAGTTCGAGGCCAGCCTGGTCTACAAAATGAGTCCAGCACAGCCAGGGATTGTTACACAGAAAGACCCTGTCTTGGGGTGGGGTGGGGGAGGGAAGCTTCTTTTCTAAGATGTCTTGGTTATAGTCTCTTCACAGCAACAGAACAGTAACTGAGACACAGGAATCTCACCCAGTAACAAAGACCACAGGCAGCACTGATTAGGGTGACACACTTCCTGAGACCTCTTGTCACAGATTGCACTATTAACTTCTGACTTTTGAGAACAACTTCAGTGTCCCCAGAGACACCCACCAAACCCAGCCCCCAAGCTAGGCAAAGAGGCCAGCGCCTCACACACCCTGTACTTCTGCACGAGGGTAAGACTGGCCACCTGCAGTCACTACTGCCTGTCCCTGAACAGCAGTGTCCCACTTTGCAGACAAAACTTGCACATATTCCTATGTGAACTATCTGGTAATGACTGCCTTAAGCTAGCTGCAGTCCTCTCAGAGCTACGCAGCACTGGTTCTCGCTCGTCTTCCACGGTGATGGCTCTCAGGGTATGGCTTGTGGCTTTTGGTTCAGTGATGCTTGGAGAGAAAGGGGGCTGGCTGCTTTTCTTCTGGGATCCAATCCGGATTCAAAACTATTGCTGGTTATACATATCCCAGTCTCAAACAGTTGTATGTACCACCTTTTTTTCCTTTTTTTTTTTTGTGTGTGTGTGTGGGGGGGGGGTTGGTTTCGAGACAGGGTTTCTATATGTTATCTTGGCCATCCTGGACTTGCTTTGTAGACCTGGCTGGCCTTGAGCTCATAGCGACCCGCCTGCCTCTGCCTCCTGAGTCCTGGGATTAAAGGCTTGCACCACCACGCCTGGCTCATAACCACCTTTTTCTTTCTTTTGTGTTCCAAGTTCTGGTTTTATCTGATTATTTCTTTCTGATGTCACGTGTTCTATTCCTCCATCTGTCCCACTCTTGTATAATGTTTAGGGCAGCATTTAATAAAAATACTGCTAGAGGGGCTGGGGCTGTCAGGAGGTAGGCGGCCTTTCACAGAACCCTGGGCTCAAGCCCTAGCACTAACATCACAAAAACTGTATATGGTGGCACAGGCCTGTGATGGACAATCAGGAGTTCAAGGTCAGCCTCAGCTACAAACAAGCTTGAGGCCTCACTCACCTACCTTCACTGTCCTAGCACATGGTTTGCTTGTTTGTTTGTTTGTTTTGGGTTTTTCAAGACAAGGTTTCTCTGTGTAGCCTTGGCTGTCCTGGACTCACTTTGTAGACCAGGCTGGCTTCGAACTCACAGCGATCCGCCTGCCTCTGCCTCCCGAGTGCTGGGATTAAAGGCGTGCGCCACCACGCCCGGCTCTAGCACATGTTCTTGGTATTGTCTGGATTTTACGACGCTCCACAGCTGCCTCCTTCTGCTGTCCCTGTACCAAGACAATCCTGATTCCAAAGACATGTTAAACTACATGAGGCAGCACAAGACTCCAGGGCCTGACAATAGCCAGGCAGCTGAGGCAGCCGTGGCCAGACCAAAGTTCTCCCAGGTGGATTCTGTTTTGGTTTGTTTGAGACAGGTCAGCTTCTTGCAAAGCAAACCAGGTGGGCCTTGAACTCCACGTCTTTCTTTCTGCCTGTCTTGCAAGTGCTGGGAATGCAGGTGTGTTCACTATGCCCAAAGAGCCAGTTTATCTTTAAGAGGGAAAGAATCCCTGCAGACACGCATGGCGTTGGGATGCACAGAGGCTGTGAGTGATTAGGGCTTGACTAAAGGAGCCTGAGACAACACTGTGGGGAATGTATCATGGGAGACCTGCACGACACATGGCTCAAGCCATGACAGGCGGTTCAAAGAGCAGAAATCCAAAGCTTGAGAGGAGCTTGCCCAAAGGTGGCTAGTGACCTAACGGGAGTCGAAGAGATGGGGAATCAGAGTATCAGGATTTCAGGGATGAGGAGAGGAAAAAAGCCTATGCTGCAGGGACCTTAGAAAAGAGAGTGCAAACCTGAGGCAGTCCTATATGAAGAGGCCAGAGAGGAAAACTGAGGACCCCCCACAAGGCTGGGATGCACACAAAGAGGGGACTTCTACTCGGGGTTCTTTGTGAGAACAAGGAGCTGGTGGGAAGGTGGGAAGGACAAAGGGCTGGGCCAGGCTGGTTTAGAATCAGAAACTTCTGTGTGTCTGTAAATCGAAGGGAAAGTGATGAAAAAATGGGCAGGGGCCAGACTCGCGGAAAGTCGCTGAACGTCGCTGAACACATCACAAGAGTGCCGGTGCGAGCTACATGCTGAGTTAAGAGCCACAGCCACAGATGCCATAGGTACCCGAGAGACCACATCCTCCAGGAGGACACGAAGGCGTAGCAGGAACATGCTGTAATGCCATGTCTGCTTTCCCACCTGTGTGTGCTCCATGTCCCCAAGGTGCACCAGGCCAGGTGCTCCTTGCTAGGTTCTTGTCTTTGCATGGCCTCACTGGTTTGAGCTCTTTTTTAAAAATATTTTTTTATTAATTTATTCATATTACATCTAAATTGTTATCCCATCCCTTGTATCCTCCTATTCCTCCCTCCCTCCCATTTGCCCCTACTCCTCTCCCCTATGACTGTGACTGAGGGGGACCTCCTCCCCCTGTGTATGCTCATAGGAGCCGCCAATGCTCTCAGCTCCGGAGCTGAGCCCAGCCTGTGTGCTGCAGTTTTTGCGGCCTGGCCCCCGGGTCCTTCTTTTTAATCAAACTGTTTGTTCCCCACTCTCAGCAGCTGTGCTCACTGCAGAGCACTTTACACACTTCCTGCTTTCTCTTAGCATTTATGCTACAATCAGCCATAACTTCACCATAAAACTCTAACTAGAGCTATGCTGCCCCAGGGGCGACTCCTCCTCAGATGAGAAGCTGTTCCTCCTGACAGCTGGACCAGTGAAGGGGAAAAGTAGGATTTGGAGAGAATCCATCACTTACCACTGCCCGAACCGACTGATGTCGCCCCTGGAGGGAGAAGGGAGGAGCACGAGGGCACTCAATAAAGTAACAGCACATGAGGTGCTGGGCTGGGCATATTAATGAGAGCCATGGGGCCATGACAGAGGAACAAGCTACACGGAATCTGAGGAGTGGGCAAGCCAACAGGTAACTCAATGTGGGAAGCTAAGGGACCCCAGATGAACAGGCCCCAATGCAAGGTCTCTGCTAGTGTCCTATGGCAGGAGACCAGAGGTGGCCAACCTTGGGGTTCAGGGTCAGGGTGTCGTCCCTGGATAGACCCTGAGGTGAAAAGCATGCCCACAGAGAACAAGAAGGGCGGCTGGGGATGAGTGAAATCACTATGAGCAGAAGTGGCAGGGAGCTGAGGCCTGATACACAGCGAGACGCAGGAGAGCGGGGATGGCAGCCTAACGCGGATGAGATGCTGAGGATGATAAGAGTTACATCTGTTTAAACTGCATACTGCCTACCACATAGTCTGTGCAGGAAGGACGGATAGCAGGGAAGGTGAAATACAGACAGTGAGGAAGAACATTCACAAGATGCTTAAGAGAATGAGGGATTTAAAAATGATAAAGCTGCCTCTGGACAGCAGCTCTCTCTCTCTCTCTCTCTCTCTCTCTCTCTCTCTCTCTCTCTCTCTCTCTCTTCAAGACATGGCTTCTCTGTGTAGCCTTGGCTGTCCTGGACTCACTTTGTAGACCAGGCTGGCCTCGAACTTACAGCGATCCGCCTGCCTCTGCTTCCTGAGTGCTGGGATTAAAGGCGTGCGCCACCACCACCTGGCTTGGACAGTGGCTTTTAAAAACAAAAATGGGAGAGCTTAGCTGGACACTCCGGTGCAAACCTGTCATCTCCGCATTTGAGAGGCTGAGGTAGGATAATCAGGAGTTCAAGGCCAGCAAGTCACAGCCAGCCTCAGCTACATGAGACCCTGTCTCAAAGCGAGTGAGCTCAGTAGGTCCAAGAACACTGGAGATAAGTCTACCCGGGAGCTGCCTTGAAAGCATCACTGAAAACATGAAGTAAAAGGGTGTGAAAAGAAAGGGAAGGGTCTGCGAGGGCTGCGTCAAGAAGACTGTAAAGGACAGGCGAAGTCACTACGCCCTCTTCGGTGTCCCCCTCCCCAAACATTCTAGACTGCCCAGCAGTGCCTGCAAAGAAATGGAACAGGGATCCCCATATGGAATGGGAACCTGTGGGGGCTCACACGTCTGGTACAGCAGGGTTGAGGAGGCTCAAGATCTCAATCCAGCTCCAAGGGCAAATTCGTTGACCACAGTTCCTTGCGCAGCACCACAGCACCACCATCAGGACACCAGAGGAACTGCTGGGCCTGCAACTGATTGACCTTAATGAACCTGCAGCAGAGGCCAGACCAGGCACTGCTCTACCAGGTTGTGGGCGGAGGGGGCCAGAGACTATAGGAACTGAAGTTCCACGTGACTGGAGCAGGAGGCATTGACTGTTTCCTGCACCACATCTCCAGGTGACCAAGCCTCCCTTGAAAGTTCCTTAAGTAAAATGAAATCTGTCAGTACACAGCAAGAAGCAAAAAGGAACCAAACGCACTCAGATCCAGTTCTAGCTGCCCAGCTCTGAAGGCCTAAGCAGAGGAAGAGGAGAGACAAGCTGGCCATGCCAAGTTGTTTCAAGTCAGCAAGAGCAGGGAGTAAAATCAAATCTGGGGCATAAAGCCAAACTTTTCATATAAAAAATATCTAGTTCATATTGTCTGTTTCAGCTAGAGCGATTCGAAAAAGTAGTTATGAAAAGCAGGGGTGTGAAGCCGGGCATGGTGGCGCACGCCTTTAATCCCAGCACTCGGGAGGCAGAGGCAGGCGGATCGCTGTGAGTTCGAGGCCAGCCTGGTCTACAAAGCGAGTCCATGATGGTCAAGGCTACACAGAGAAACCCTGTCTTGAAAAACCAAAAAAAAAAAAGAAAAGAAAAGCAGGGGTGTGGCGTGGCAAATTTATTTGTAGAACTTTGTTAGGCTGTTCTTATATTCCTTTTGTGGTTTCTCTTCCTCTTCCACTGTGCTCTGACTTGGCTAAGGATAGTCATCGGCTGCACTGTATACAATAGGATGCCCACCATCTAAGTGGCCGATGGTTTAACTGTAAATCATGCAGGGTATGATCACACTTTCCAAGAGTGACTGTGGTAGATGGTGGTTTGTTGTTCCTGGTTTTATTTTTATACTTTCACGGGTTCCTTTGAGATGACTTGGATGTCAGTCCTTAGTCAAGACTGCATTTGAACTCTTGATTCTCCTATGTCGGCCTCCCGAGTACAAGTCCGAGGGCAGAAGATATTCGCTCAATGTGTTTCATTTTGTCAAATGTTTTAACAATGTTGGTGTTAAAATGATCACTAGAATGGAATATAAAAAACATTACATACCTCATATGCGTATCCAAAGCACCGTGTTCATCTGTTTGGTAGAAATGTAATGAAGTAGGATAATCAGCAGCCGACCGTACATGTCACAACACAGCTGGATGTGCTATGGATGTGTATGTATTATTTGATGCTCCGTGCTTCTTCATAGGCCCATTAGTCACCATTTGGCACTTCATCTTGAAGTACTGCCATTTAAGGGAATTATCTATATATGCTAGATAACATAACAGCAATGAGATTCATTAATTTTTCGTGTGTGTGTGTGCGCGCGCGCGCGCGCATGTGTGCACACGCAATGCGATCATGGAGTTTTAGGCACAGACATGTGGAGACTGGAAGATGACTTTGTGGGATGTACTTTTGGCCATCTTTATATTGTGACCAAGGTCAGGTTGCCAGCCTTGCATAGCACTGACCTTTTGCACTGAGCCATGTCACTGACGCTCAAATAAGGTGAGTAAAACATGACATCTGTAATGTAGTGTCTTCTTTTGAGATTGTAAACATATTTTCGTCCTAGGATCGAGGAAACACAGGACAATTTGAATAATAAATTTTATTTGCAAATGAAAAAAAAAAACAGGGGTGTGATATTGTGGGGCCAGTGTACTGTAAGACTGTTAATCCCACACAGGAATACTGTGCAGGAGCGCCCTAATACATTCAAGGCCAGTGTGTACTTCACAAGGGAGTTTATGACAAGCCTAGACTATGGTAAGACCCACAACAAAAGCCACAACAAAGCGGAAGACACATCTTCTTATGGGTTATCCTTAAAGTCATTTTTTAAAATCTCCATTTTGACTGGATGAAAAGAGGGAATCAGAAGACTTTACAACATAAATTCTACAATCAATGAGAAAAAATAGTCCAAGAAAGATTAGGGCCGGGCGTGGTGGCACACGCCGTTAGTCCCAGCACTCAGGAGGCGGAGGCAGGCAGATCACTGTGAGTTCGAGGCCAGCCTGGCCTACACATCGAATCCAGGATAGCCAAGGTTACACAGAGAAACCCTGTCTCAAAAAAACAAACAACAACAAAAGAAAGATTATATAAGAAAAATAATATTTATGTAAACAAACTACATAATAAACTTAAAATAGGTAACGTGAAAATGTATACTCTGAGCAATTAGAGCAATTGAAAAGAAAATGGCATAGCTCCTTTATCAAAGAATAAATAAAAATGGACACCATGGGACTGGAGAGATGGCTCAGTATTTAAAAGCACTTGCTACTCTTCCAAAAATTTCTGGGTTCCACTCGTAGCACACACATGGCTGCTAACAACCATCTGTCACTCCAGTTCCAGGAGTTCCACTTTCCTCTTCCGGGCTCCATGGGTACTGGGATGTACAAAATAGACATACATATACCTTGTACACACAGGCAAAAAGCTATTCATAAAGTAAAAATAAGTAAAATTACAAAAAAGATCCTGTGACTTAAAAAAAAAAAAAAAAAAAAACACCAAAAACTCTTTAAATACTGAACGCAACTCCACTGCCTGGCATGCAGAGCCCAGGGCTGTATGAGTCAAGTGTGGTGCTGCATGCCTGCTGTACTCAGCGCTCAGCAGGTAGAGGGGAGAGGATCAGAAGGTTAAGGTCATCCTCAGCAACACAGCGAGGTCAAGGCCAGCCTGAGCTACGAGAGACTTTGTCTCAAGATAATGATGGTGGTGGTGAAGACTGATTTGGGAGAGAAAATGATCCAACCTTCCTCAAGGTATCTGGCAAGTAGAGCACTGTTACATATCACTAAGGCAACACTAATGCTACATGAAGGCCTTTGCGGTAAGCCCCTCCTCGGTGCTCACTTTTCCTTTAAACAAGCTAAGATGCTGGGACCACGGTGGTTTGACTCCCTAACTGACAGCTGTTAGACCCTTCCTTGGTACCCAGCTGGTCTGAGAAGAATACATTAGCCAAATAGCCAACCCAGGCCTGCTTATGGCAGTCTACCTACTTCATATACTCCATGGACACCTTGAGGAAGCCTCATTGCAATCACAACCACAGCTCCAGAAGGAACCGTGACTATTATAGCAAACACTTCAGTCAAGTTCAGCAGTGAGCTCAGCTAGGCCAGTCGAGGAGCACCTCCCTGGTGGTCAGAGAAAGCCTGTGATTGGTATGGACATACTCGCCACACCCTTTTCTGCTGTACAAGCAGGGCAGACTACTCAGCTGATTCTGAGGTACCCAAGGACAGCTGTGTCGCACCTCGCACCCTAGTGTTATAACCAACACTGGGCCCAACAGAAGGCTTCTGGAAAGCGGTCTTTCACTGTTGTTCTCCTTGAGACAATGCCTCGTGTAGAGCATGAAGGCCTCAAAATCACTGAGAATGACTTAAACTCCTTCTGCCGCTACCTCCCAAGCACTGGAATTACAGGCATGTGCCAACATACCTAGCCCAAGCAATCTTTTCTTGCTTGCTTTTGGTAACATAAGAAATGGACGCAGAGGTAGAGCAGCAGGGGTAGCAACGATGCTCATAGTAACAGCAGCAACAGTAGCAGTGAGAGAGCAGCTAAAGAGCACTAGACAGTGACCTGGGTGGCAAGTAGAGGGTGCAGAGCCCAAAATGAAGAACCGTGGGTCCTACACAGTGACAATTCCAAAAAGCTGCCAAGGCTTAAGCATCAAGAGTCTTAAGGCCCAAGAACCATAAAACTGATCATTGTCAAGGGCCAAGCGTCTCAGACACCCTAGGTCTGAGAGCTAGAACACTGGTCACTGTGAGAGCTAAGGTCTCAATAAGCAAAGGCTCATTCAAGAGCTAACACCAGCAAGTGCTGCACATGACCACTGCCTGCTGCTGTAGTTCACTCCAAAAATAAACAGCCAATGTGAACTTGACTTAGGAAATAATCTAGCCACAGGTAATATTTCTAAAAGGAAAAGAAGATTTCCATGTCTGACAGTGGGGGACTTACCAGATGAAGCAGCTATGTATGTACTCAGCAGAATGGAACATTAAAGAATACCAAATATTTTTATTGACTCTAAGATATGACAACTATTACAAAAGAAAACGTTAAGCAATCTTGAAGCACATTTTGATCAATACACACACACACACACACACACACACACACACACACACACACATACACACACACGAGAGACTAAACAAGACATTTGCAGGTGACAATAAAAGCTGTTTGGGTAACTAAGGCCATTAAGACACACTGCTCAGGTAGGGAGAGTAGCTACCACTCTGTGCCAGAGCTCCTCCTAACCAGACTGCACACCACACTGCCCAGGGCCTGGCTGTTCCCCCAGCACCTGGATTCTCAGAGGGAAGGCACAGGGTGGCAGCTGGAAAGAGTCTCTGTGCTACTTGGTTTAACTAAAAGGGCAGAATTATTCACAGGATTTAATTGCAAGTCCATGTATCAGGAACAAAACACCAGCTCTAACAGCTTCCAGCCCACATCAGGTGCAGTCATAATGGTTAACAATTTTTCCATTAAATTTATCCCATCTCAGATCCTTTTCTTTTTAAAAAAAAATAAATCTATTTATTTATTTATATTATGTATACTGTATTCTGTCTGTATGTACACCTGCACACCAGAATAGGGCGCTAGGTCTTATTATAGATGGTTGTAAGCCACCATGTGGTTACCAAGAGTTGAATTCAGGACTTCTAGAAGAGCAGCCAGTGCTCTTAACCTCTGAGGCATCTCTCCAGCCCCCATGTCCAGGTGTCTTATACCACACACAGTTATAAAAAGATGTACAGAGGCACAAGGTGTAGCCGAGCGGCAGCGTGTGAGGCTAGTGTGTGTGAAGCCCTAGGTTGAACTCTTATCATACTGGGAGGTGGGATATTAAAAAGCACTCAGCATTTTAAAAAAGCTATAAAAATACAATCCAGGCTGGGCATGGTGGCGCATGCCTTTAATCCCAGCACTTGGGAGGCAGAGGCAGGTGGATTGCTGTGAGTTTGAGGCCAGCCTGGTCTACAAAGCAAGTCCATACAGCCAAGGCTACACAGGAAAACCTTGTGTACAAACAAACAAACAAAAAAATCCCCAGGGTGGGCATGTCATTAGACCCAGCATGCAAAGGCAGAAGGCAGGTGGCTCTCTGTAAGTTCCAGGCCAGTCAGAGATGGACAGTGGGACTCTGTGGATGTATGCATGGGTTTCCTATGGTTGTGGACAACAGGCATGAGAACTTGAGAAGCCTTACATCCTCCGCGGCTCTGGACCATGAAACCTCTGCAAGCTGTCCCAGGTCACTGTGCTTCTGTGGTGCGGCCTAGGCCGTGTATCTTTTCTCTCCTTCGTGCTTGGCCTTGTGGTACTTGAGGTAGTCACTGTGCAGCTCCTTAAAGACATCCCGCGCTCCAGGCTGTAGTGAGGCCCGTAGAAACTGGATATCACGCTCCATGCAGAGATCCAAGATGAGGTAAATTCCTTCCTGAAGCAGGTTCTTCACAGTTGGGTACAAGGTTACCTGGGAAGGAAGGAAGGAAGGCTCAAGGTCACACCAGGGCAGGATCCGGCAGTGTGCTGACAACACCGGAGCTCAGTCAGCAGCATGAAATTGGTGCAGCCACAGAGCCCCGGGCTTTTCAGTCTTTCTAAAACAAAAGCACTTTCTACCACTAGGGCCAATGGTCAGCGAAGAAAAACATATCCCTACTGCTTCAAAACTCACTGAATGAGATGAGCACTAGCTACTACTCACCCCAAGCTGGCCACATAGGGAGCTTATTGTAAACATGACCTGGAAGTAAAGGAGAACGTACTGGAAACATCTTTGTACATGTTCATGGGGACTCCTCACCACACAGAGCAGACAAAGCAACCAGGACTGTGGGCTGCAGCATCACCTGACCAACAGGGTCCTCCTGTCCCTCACGGGTCCTCCACAACACTCAGTCTACAGAAGCACAGGGGTAAATGCAGAGACCTCTCTGGCTATCTTTGCTCTTGAGCATTTAATTAAACACAAACATGCTGCCTTGGAGAATATTTGGCTCTCAGTAGCAGTCTCTAATGCACAGAGCATTTTCTTCATTACTAAATTTAAAGATAAATGAAAGAAAAGACCTAGACTGCTGCCAATGGATTCCAGGATGCAATGCCTTAAATAACTCACAAGGCCTTTTGCTTTCAAGATTAAAACAAAAAGAAAAAAGGAAAAAAAAAATGGACATGTTTAAATTAGAGATAAGTAATGAAGCCAGGAAACCATAGATTTCATAAAGTAAATCTTAGAATAATATGACTTAAGGGTTCCAATTATCACTTCCCTTTTTGGCCCTCTGCAAAGTGAAATTATTATGTCCCATTTTATTCTCCAGTTAAAAAGTACAAGCTTTTTTTTTCCATCAAAAGCTTACATGTTAATGACTCACATGCTTGGGAAATATCACGCTTCGATTGAAACTGTTAAATACTTACATTACAAATCCTCATGTCATTCTAGGCCCACCAGAACTATCTCCTCACGCACTCACTCAGCACCACTGCCTCCTCCCACCCTCAGCCCAGCCGAAGGTGCTAGGATGACAAAAAGCTTTACACACTGATGTCAGCAAGGGTGTGGGCTGGAAATTACTCAACAGTTAGTTGTTGAAATAGGGAAGGAAGCAATCTAGAAAAGCCGTTCAACCAAACCTCCCTGGAGAAATGTTGGCTTCTCTAGGCAGACACTCCACTGCAGTGCCCACCAAGACACCCAACTACTATGCACGCAGAAGACCCAATCACAAGCCAGCCCAGCAGACTGGCTGCTTCTCAGACAGGAAGCATGAACATGTGTTTATGCAAACACAAGCAAATGGAGACACACACACCTATCATTTCACCATGACACACTGGCATTCATGAATCAAAGTAAAGTTCCAATGTCACTTGTAGTCCTGAACTGGCCTGACCGTAGGGCACTGTAGCTTATGGAAGTGTTGTGAAACAGTGCATGGGCACACACAAGCAAGGAACTCTCTTATGAAAAAGTCATCATTCAAAACACTCACAAAATCACCAGTAACAAAATCCCCAGAGCAACTTCACTGAGGGGCTTCAGTGACCCTTACACATCCCGCAGTCATGACCATAACTCTGTAAGGCTGCTGGTATCTCCCTCTCCCCCGCCCCGTGTGTCTCTGTCTCTGTCTCTGTCTCTGTCTCTCTCTCTCACACACACACACACACACACACACACACACACACACACACACACCATGAACAGGAAAGCCCACTGCTGTGGGCCTATAAGACTGAATAAACCCCCTGAGGAGCATGCCCAGCCTGGGTTTTACCTTCTGTGCTTCTGTCACATACTGGGCCACCAGAAACGGAGAGAATGTGGTGAACTCCTCAGCTCGAGCAGCAATGTGGCTGTACATCCTCTCCATCAGGCGTGCACACTCAAGGACCACTGGCAGGTCATCCATGCTTCCTACAGACAGCAAATAATTAGCGTGGAAATAGAAAGAGCACCTCTTCTAGCCCTACAATCTTACTAGAGACAGAAATGACCACAACGCTCTACTCTTTCCAGACTCTAACTGGCTTATTCTATAGACAAAAACAAGGTAAGAGATACATCAGACACGACACCAGCAAAAATACACCATCAAGTTTATGTGTTTTTCTAGGTCGTGACGCTAATTCTCATTGTCACCCTATTGGATTTTAGCAGTTCTAATAGACGTATCTCTGGGGAGTGTGTGAGGAGGAGTTAGTTCCAGGGAGGAGCACCCTGAATGAGGACAGCACCATGCCATTACTGACAATGGAGGAAAGGGCAGGAAGCCCCAGTGAGCACCAGCACTCATCTCTCTCCACTTCCTGACTACAGACCACGTGACCAGCCACCCGGCACTTCTGTGCCCATGATGGACTGTGTCCCCTCAAACTGTGAGCCAAAAGAAACCCCTTCCTTCCTTAAGCTGCCTGTGTTGGTATTTCATCATAGCCAAGAGAACAGTAACCAGTACAAGGTCTAACTAGAAAACCAGTACTTTTCAGGATAAAAATCTAGAATTGCTATCGTTATTTTTAAAAAGATAGATTGCTACAAGACAGGATCAAATGAAAACTACCTTCAAGAGAAACGACTTATTGAGGCGGTTTAAAAGAGTTCCAAATTATGTCTTTGCCTCCATTGGTTTTAGAAAGTGTCTGTGTAAGGCTTTCCTTTGAAGACCCAATGTCATCAGCACACAGGCCCCGCCTTTCCGCTATCTTCCTAGAGTCACTTCTTAGTCCTAGTGCTTCCTCACTCTTCAGTGTAGGACCATCTAGCTCCTGGGGTCCCCAAGTCTGCCCTGTCTTGGTAGGGAGCTCTGGCCCACACTACAGTACCTTCCAAGCTCTGCTGAGTACAGTGATGGCTACAATTTTATTTATAAATCTGGAAAATGCAAACAAGCCCAGGAACAAAAGGTAGACTGTTGCTGCTCATGGTCAGGCCTAATATAGAGGCACAGGACTCAAATAGGAGTTGAAACAATTTTATATTTTGGCTGTGGCATGGCTTCATTTTGTTCTTAACTGTCAATTAAGCAGACAAAGTTCATCACGCATACATTAAATCTCAGTAAAATTGATTTCTAGTATGTATAATGGTTTTTTTGTTTGTTTGTTTGTTTGTTTTGAGAATAAACACATGGACACCTTTTATAAATGCAGTTTTCTAGCTGGGCGTGGTGGCACATACCTTTAATCTCAGCACTTGGGAGCCAGAGGCAGGAGGATCTCCGTGAGTTTGAGGCCAGTCTGGTCTACAAAGTGATTTCCATGGCAGCCAGGGCTCTCTTAACCAGAGAAACATAAACAAAAGGTAGATAGATGGGTGGATAGATAGTAGATTAGAAAGGAAGGAAGGAAGAAAAGAAAAAAGGAAAGCTAGCTAGCTTTCTAGATCAATGTAACTTCTATGAAATCATGTTAACATTTGGGAGGTATTTCAAAAGGACCACACTGTAGCCAAGTGCTTCATGGTCTAACAGTCTCCTGCTTCTTTTCAGACAGCACAAGTAACTGACACTGACTGCTGCAGCCCCCGACTTCACACATAATGATAAGAACATGTGTACTAGAACACAATAGAGAGAATAAAGTGGCTAAAGCCTTGCGGGGCAGAGAGCAGTCTTGGGATTAGAGGACTGAGCTAGGCCAACATGAAGCACATGCTTCCATGCATGCTTCGAATATGTGACAAGGGACAAGCATGATGGAGCCTGGGGCCACACTGCACGTCCACAGTCCATAGCAAGGCCTGGGTTTGCCTGCCTGCCTGCCTTCCTGGGTAGAACAGAGAGGCATCACTGTCAGAATAGGATCTTGGGATAGTAAAGCACCTTAACTGGAATCACAGATAGTCATCACATAACCAACCAAGACTACCAAAGAGACGCCACTTGTTACCAGCCCTACATATCAGTACATTTCCCCCCAAGACAGGGTTTCTCTGTGTAGCCTTGGCTGCCCTGGACTCACTTTGTAGACTAGACTGGCCTTGGACTGACAGAGATCCGCCTGCCTCTGCCTCCCTGAGTGCTGGCATTTCAGGCGTGAACTACTGTGCCCGGATACATCTTATTTATTAGTGGTCCATGTGGGAGAGCACACACCTCAGGGGCAGTGCCAGCCCTGGGGAAGGCAGTACTGAGTTGGGTAAACAAGCGGGCTGAGCAAACCATGGAGAGCAAACCAGAAAGCAGCATTCCCCATGGCCTCGCTTCAGCTCCTGCCTCTCCAGAAGCAGCAGAGTGTGGCCCCAAGTTCTAAGCTGAAGTAAACCCTTTCCCTCCGCCAAGCTGCTTTTGGTCAGGGTGTTTGTTACAGCAACAGAAGCCTTAACTAAGCCAAGAGGCAGAAGCAATGTCCCGGCGGTTACGATACAGATGCCCCAAGTCCCATTCCTAGCATCCACGTCAGGTGGCTTAAAACCACCTGTAACTTTAGCTCGAGGGCATCAAACACTACTTTCTGGCCCCCACCGGCATTAGCAATGCATACACAATTCACACAAACATGTAAATAAAAGTCAGCATTTTTTCAAAAAGTGTCTCTAAACTTTTTCTTGAATAGTCTGAGCATTTCTCACATCAACTCAGTTTGGTGTTTTTTTCCCAATAATATTTATGCAGAAACCCTGCATGATGAACACACTGGACTCTGTGCATCTGGTGCCGTTACTCTCAATTACCTTTGTCTCTCTGCCGTCCTTCATGCATCACTGAAACCAGCAGTCTATGAAACGAGTTCAGGAACGATGGGATGGCCTTCAGCATCACCTGTGGTAATAAAAGACACAGCAGTGTGTCAGTGGTCTTTTGTCTGTTTACCTGGCAGGACATACAGAAGAAGTGCATGCCCCACTGTGCAGCACAGACACTTCTCATAGTTTTTGCTAAAGTGTCTAACCACGTGGCTCATATCTGGCTTAATAATTCTTGTTCATAACATTTTAGCAAGTAGGGGTTCTACATTACACACCTTTTAAAATTTATGGGGCACCCTGATTTACAATTTGCTGAGTCTATGCTTTCTCTACGCTGTTCTAATATACCCTAGAAACACACAGAATTGGTACTTTTAAAAAAAGATTACATACACACCTTTAATCCCAATACTGGGAAAGCAGAGGTAGGCAGATCTCTGTGAGTTTGAGGCCAGCCTGGTCTACAAATGGAGTCCAGGACAGTCAAAGCTACATAGAGAAAGTCTGTCTCGAAAAACCAAGAAGAAAAAAGAAAAGATTACATAAATTCCTTTACAATATGGAACAAATCATCTCAATTAACAATGATGAGTGGCTTGCCTAGGACTTTCCTGTGAACAATGACACTAGGCAACTCTCTTAAGAAGCGTGCTCCTGGAGCTGGAGAGATAACCAAGTGGTTAAGAACCTCTTGCCAAGGACCTGGGTTCGATTCCCAGAACCCATGTAGTTACTCATAAGCAGCTGTGTCTATGACTCCAACTCCAAGGGATCAGACAGCCTCTTCTGACACCCGTGAGCACTGCAGACATGAGCTGCGTATCATACATGCAGACAAAACAACCCTGTACATAAGCCATCCTCCTTCAAAGGTTTGCCCTTCCCCACTCACTCTCTTATATATTATAAAAATATTTTCACCCCCCGCTTTGAAACAGAGACTCACTATGTATCACTGACTGGCCTGAAACTTATACATAGACCAAGGCAGCTTCAAACTCCTGCCTTTGACAATGCTGAGATCACAGCATTAACTAACACACTAAGCGGCTAAAGCCAGCTGGGCGCAGTGGCGCACGTCTTTAATCCCAGCACTCGGGAGGCAGAGGCAGGCGGATCTCTGTGAGTTCGAGGCCAGCCTGGTCTACAAAATGAGTCCAGAACAGCCAGGGCTACACAGAGAAACCCTGTCTTGGAAAAAACAAAACAAAACAAAAAAACAAAAAACAAAAATCAAAAAAAAAAAAAAAAAAAAAAGGGAAGGAAAGCCTGTACACTAGAAATATTTTATAAAAGGAAATAAATGAGACTAAAGATGACAAAAACATGCTTTTTAATCTCTCTCCATATATCTGTGTGTATACATGGTCATGTAATGTGAGGTGGCTGCATGCATGCCATAGCACACAGAGAGGTCAGAGGGCAGCCTCAGGTGCCACCATCTTTCTGTTGTTCGCTGCTGTGTCAGGCTAGCTGACCCTCAGCCTTCCAGGGACTCGCCTTGCTCCACTTCCTGTGTTGCCATGAAGCACTGGGATGCAGACACGGGCAACCGTGACGGCTTTAGGTGGGTTCTAGGGACCCAAACTGGGCTCCTTGTTCTTACGTTTCCCCAGCCCCAAGCATGCCTTCTTTCGCCTCACCTCGGAACACACCCACAGCATCCAGACCAACAGCAATGAGCTCATGTAAATTTAGTTAGAATTAAGCAAAATTAAACATGCAGTTTCTGGTTATGCTGACTGCATTCCAGCAGTCCACATGCTGAGGCCGGTGAGCACCACACTGACAACGCAGGCGCCATGGACGACCCTGGTCACTGAAGTGAAACAAAGACTAAAGCACCGGGCAATTCTCTCTGGTATAGTTAACCCATCGAACTTCAGACAACACCACGGCAAATGTTCCTCCTGTTTTTTGCAGTAGGTTTCAGAAGAGGCTATTTTTGCAAAAGCACCCCAGAGCTTCACTGGTGCTCTGAGTCCCCTCTGAATCCTGGCTACATTAATGAAAAGCTAACCAAATCCAGGCCAAACATGACACCTTTGGTAACTTTGCAAATCTGTCCTCTGTGTATGCCTTTTCATTTGCGTAACAAGGGTAACAGGTCATCATGAGGTCTACAGAACTATAGCAAGAGAAGACTTTGCATCACAGACTGGCCACCTGCTGCATCTTCCAGACAGACCTGTGAGGACTCCAGCTGGTGTTCACATGGACCTGGCGCCACGCACTGGCTCCCCTCATGAGACCCGTCAGTGTCAGGTGAATAGGAGCTGCTTTACTCACTCACATCATCCTGTGAATACTGTGCTGTTCATATTCTCCATACACTAAAGTCCGATCACACTAAATACTCGTGTGTTAATAGCTTTGCAGGAGTCAGCTTTTAATCTTATTTTCATCACAATCACAGACTGTGATGGATTTGTGCTGTATTTGTATTATATGGTCACATAACAACCATAATAATTAGTCAAAAAATTCCATATACAAGGTAGTGAACATAGTAGGCAGGGTCAAAGGTGACAGTGGGGAAAGTCTTTGGAATAGAATATTTCTCTTAAAAAACGTGATTGCTGGGGAAATAAGATCACTCAGTGGGTAAAAGTGTTTGTCATGCATAACTGGTGACCTGAGTTTAACCTCTGGAGCGCTGGCTAGCATAAACAGTAGCACACTATAAAATCAAGACCTCCCACTCCCTCTACCCACTTGGAATTATAGCCCAACGTAATAAACAAGGCAGTGACTGATTTAAATACATCAGCAGCAGACAGTAATGGCCTCCTTTGTGTAATACATGACACCACTCGAGAGTATCAGACATGGTAAAGAACAGCTCAAGCAGCCTGAAGAAAAGGTCTAGTATTTATTTCTATGTTCACGCAGAAATTACTGGAAGCAAAGTCGCAACAGTAGAGCTTTCTCGTCCTCTCTCTCTCTCTCTCTCCTCTCTCTCTCTCTCTCTCTCTCTCTCTCTCTCTCTCTCTCACCACACACACACACAACACACACACACACACTGAACAGCCCACCCCCTGCCCTTCTCTGCGGCTTCTCCAGACGCTGGCGTTCCCAGCTCCTGCAGGAGCGGCCGCAGTGCTCGTCCCCTCACCTTAGAGTGGCACTGCAGGATGGAGAACAGCACACTGTGCATCTTCTGGAAGACACTGCTGAACTCCAGCGGCTTCAGGTGCTCCAGAGGGGCTGTGAGCAACATGTTAAAGGCCAGACTGACATGGTGAGGGTTCCTGATGGTCTCCTCCCCTTTCCGCAGCAGAACAGCCAGGATGTCAAGAACAGACTCAACCACTCCTAGGGCCACAGGCTGCTCCTGGCAGGCCTCTCGGTGCTGCAGCTACAAAGCAACAAAGAAAAGAAAGGGCAGGTGATCCTCCAAAGAAATAAAATCACTAATGCTCTAGGTGACAAAGGTAGTCTCCCTGTACTGCTCCAGTTTGTCCACAGCTGATAACAGCCTCATGAGAGGGCACGTCATCTATCAGCAGGAGACTTTCTCCTGTGGGGCTGTGGTGTCTGCCAGCTGGAAAGCATCTTGTGTGGACTCTGAGAGTCCATAGAGAAGGAGGAAGGAGGGCTTGAGAAGAATGCTTGAGGAGGCAGGCGGAGGAGGAGGAGGAGGAAGAGAGGCTGTGGCTGCATTTGCTGTTGCTGGCTGACTATCCTGGCAATGAAGACTGGACTTGCCCCCAAAAATCAATGACCCTAGACAGCAGCAAATAGCCAAAGAGAACTACGTCCCTTCTCCCCACTGATCTTTCTCTCTTACCTGGTGCTGGGGTGTTGTAAGGGATTGGGGAAGGGAGAAAGAGATATAAGAAACCAAAGTAAAAATAGAGACTTTAGACAGCAAAAGCTACAATCTGGGTGGTGATGATGGCGAGTAGGCACTGCCCTTTCATGTCTGCCGAGAGAATCTTTGAGACAGGCTCAATGGAGGGTGCAAACACTAAGACCAGCCCCAAAGAACCAGGCTCTTGTAGAATAAAATGAAACCAAGTCACTGCCAGATGAAAATTCAATACTTGGGTAGAATGCAATAGTAACCTATCACAATCAAACTTCCTAAGACTATTCCCTTTATTGTGTCACATGCCTTACACACATGTACCCTCCTGGTACTAGAGTATACTTAAGTGACCACAGAGTTTTGTGGGAGTCAGCCCCGGGATCCCCTTCACCTGCTTTGAGTATCTGACCCACAGCAGCCTCCCCTGTCCTTACCATCATCTTATCACCCCGTCTGACGGTTCGAGCGCCCAGCCTCTCACCACCTCTTATTCAAGTTGCTACTGCCTAACATTGTATACACACAGAAAACCCAAACGGGTTACAGCCACCTTCATGAAACACCCCAGATGACAGAACCCAAGCAAACAGCCATCTTACAGAAGAGGAAAGGGACAGACTGGAGGGTAAATCTTGAGAAGCACTCAACCATAAGCTGTGACTATTGGGGGCATGTACGCCACAGCAAACTCTTTCGTTTCGTTATGAGCGAGCATTTTGTAGTAGGCCTGAGTAGTCTATGGCACACCAAAGTAACCTGGAAGAAAAGGGAGGGGGACGTCAGCAACAGGAATAACCAGTCCCTGAGAGACGCCCCAAGAGGAGACCCTCTTACTGTACTGACATGATAGAGCAGAGCCCTGTTATTGGGGACAGGGGACAAGGCCTGGTCAAGGTTGAGTGTTAAGAGCGAGGACCATCTTTTACATGTGCACTGACAGGAGGCAATGATGCTGAGTATAACTCCAACAAAAACAGGGCCTTTGGGGAACATCTCACTAAACCAGGCACAAAACAAAATTGGTCTGAGTCAGCAAGCTCAGTGAGGGACAGAATGGCCTAGTCATAGACCCCATTGTGCTAAGATGCTGTCACATCTTCTTTATTCTACAAGAGCCTGGTTCTTTGGGGCTGGTCTTCTACCATCAAGAACTACAGAAGAGGTAGGTGGCAGTGTGCACCTTTAACCTCAGTACACGCAGAGGCAGGTGGATCATCTGAGTCTGAGGACAGCCCGTCTACAGAGCAAGTTCCAGGACAGCCAAGGCTGTTACACAGAGAATCTTGTCTTCAAAAACAAACAAAACAAAAACAATAAGTAAACAAGGGGAGCTGGAGAGATGGCTCAGTGGTTAAGAGCACTGGCTGCTCTTCCAGAGGCCCTGGGTTGGTTCCTGTGCCCACACTGTGACTCAGAACCATCTAACTCCCAGTTGCCAGGGTCTCCGTTGTTCTCTCCTGACCTCCGCAAGCACAAGGCATACAAAAGGTGCACAGATACGCATGCAGGCAACTACCCATAACACACAGAATAAAAATTAAAACAAAAACTACGTAGGAAAGGTTATTAAAGGAATTATGGGTGAGATGTTGTGAGGGCAGATAATGCTGTTTTTTTTCTAATAAATATAGATATTTATTTATTTTTGAGACAGGGTTTCTCTGGACTCCCTTTGTAGACCAGGCTGGCCTCGACTCACAGCGATCCACCTGCCTCTGCCTCCAAGTGCGGGATTAAAGGCGTGCGCCAATTTTTTTTTTTAATTTATGTGCTTGGTGTGAGGGTGTAGATCTTGGAGTTACAGACAGTTGTGAGCCACCATGTGGGTGCTGGGAATTGAACCTGGGACCTTTGGAAGAGCAGGCAGTGCTTCTTAACCACTGAGCCAACTCTCCAGCCCCAGATAATGCTTTTAAACTAGAACATAAGCATCTCTTCTTTAATATCCATTTTAAACTTTTTTAGTATTTCTAGCCAGGTGGTGGTGTGCACACCTTAATCTCAGCACTTGGGAGGCAGAGGCAGGTGGATCTCTGTGAGTTGAAGGCCAGCCTGGTCTACAGAAGGAGTTCCAGGACAGCAAAACTACATAGAGAAACCCTGTCTCGAAAAACCAATAATAACAATGATGATGACGACGATGATTCCAACAAACTATGGTAGATGAAATGAAACTTATAGATTTCTACATATGGTCTCTCTCTATATTTATCATCTCATAATAAGATCACACATTTGTAATTCTGAAGAAATTCTCCTGTGAAGAATAAGAAATCGTCAGCAAAAGTTAGACAGACTACAACCGGGCCTCCTCTCACAAGCTCCTGCTCTGCCTCTTCTCTGTCAGCCAAAATTTAATCTATTTAGTTTAGGGGTTTTGTTTTTGTTTTTTGAGACAGGGTTCTCTGTGTAGCCCTGGCTGTCCTGGGCTGACTTTGTAGACCAGGCTGGCCTTGAACTCACAGAGATCTGCCTGCCTCTGCCTCCTGAGGGCTGGGATTTAAAGGTGTGCACCACCATGCCTGGTTTCTACTTAGTTTTTATAAGTAACCAAAATTTCAAACAATCCTCCTTCCACCTGGAGTGAACACCACCCCAGGCCTACAACACAAAAAGAAGATGTTGCACCTGCAGCTCTGACCTCCACGCCTGAGAGATGTCCAGCCCCTCGAGAACAGACTGCAGCACCATCCCAAAGTGCTCTGTTGTCCCAGCCTCAAACATGTGGGTGAGCAGGGCTCCCAGGTGAGGCTCAGCGTCCTGAGTGACTGGAGCAGGATGCTTGGACCTGCAGGAAAAGAGGCCTGCCTGATGACAGTGAACTGCAAAGCGCCGCACTAAGGACACCATACAGCTCTGGAACAGCACAAAACCAAGTACGGTGAGGCAGAACGTGCTCATGTGTGGCACCTCTCTCCTACCCAGAGCTGCACCTATACACAGGTAATGCACACACAGAGTGCCAGCACACTCGGGTTAGCTCTGGACACAGCAGACTGGTGACTGTTACTTTTATCTTTCTATCTCCTTATACAATTAGTATATGGTGAAGAAGTGGGGTATTTTTAAAATACCAAGACGTGGGGAGTGGGAGCCAGACCAACCCTAGACTTTCTTAGAGGCCCGGTTAAAAGGACAAAAGTGAACTGAAGTTTTTATGTTCTGTCCCGAGTGGACTGGCAGGCCAGTTATAGAGCTGAGCTAATGCCTCAAAGTCAAAGTTATAGGTTCTGGGCACCCAACTCTTCCCCCGGGCTGTTATCAGTCCTAAAGCAGATGTGTCTGAGGTATCCCATGTTTCTCTTGCCAACACTGTCTAACTTAGCTCTCTTCTGGACTTGGCCACCCACCCACAACCACAGATAGTATATATGACGCTGCACTTCTTAAAAACTTGCTTGGCATAAATCATTAGCTTATTCAAAACCTCCCTGGTCCCAGCCAGTCCTTTTTGTCTCTCTGTTTCTCATCCTCAGTTTTCCCACTCAGTACCTCACTGTTCAAGTCACCAGAACTGTTGAAAAGATAACAAGAACCTTGATATTCCTGGGACTGTCGATTAGGCCCAAAAGCTTTATCTGGAACTTCCAGGTATTCTGGTCCACAGTCCTACAATGAAGCTGAGGCAGGGTATTCAAGGCCCTCAACACTGACCTGTACATCCTCCCATGTGTTCTGGTGCCACACACTTGCCACAACACCTTCTACCTCTCAGGTCTGTGTTACTCACAATCAGGACAGAGATGAGGCTCTGACTGATGAAGTCACAGGCTCATGTTCCAGCCCCCAATTTGCTCATCATTAAGCTAACAGACCAGTAAGATGCCTGTCATTGGCAAATAAAAGGACAAAGAACCCAAGAAGAGCCTCTCGAGGACGGCTTACCAACCCTTGCCTGGCTGGACTTCATGGCCACCTGCACTTGGCTTACCCTCTAGGCCCAGTTCCACACTCAGGTTGGTTTTCTGTATCCCATATTTCTCTCCTCTTCAGTCTCTATAGATGCTTGTCAGTTAATGAAGCCCAATCAGCCAGAGCAGAGATAGTCCTAATAGAAGACCAGCTCTAAAGCTCTGGCTTCCGCAGTTCCACTAAGGCATCTATTGCCTGAAAGCACTCTTCATAAACGCTCTGCTTATAAAATGCCCCCTTAGTGGCACTGGAGGCAGGGGCGCCTCCACAAGCTGCTGTATTGCTACCTTTCAGTTCTTCAAAGCAACCTTCGTGTTCCCTTTCTTTCCCAGTGCCTTGGGCCTCTCCTTACTTGGTACTTCTCCAGACTGCTCACTACGTCCAGCACATCACTAGAACATTTTGATGGTTCAGATGTGTCAACAATGCTGGCTTCACTGTATCTGAGGCTCTGTCCCATAGGTCCTTAAGTACTACAGGTCCAGGGAATATAAAAGTAAGGCTTAGAACTGCCTCATTCAGTAGAGGGAGGGAAAGCGGGTACCAGAGCTTCTGTTTATCAAACTGACAGCAGCCATAGCTTCAGATGTCAGCTGGCATCCTAAGACACTCACCTGGAATGCTGTCACAAGTTTTAACAAAAAATTTGATGCTAGTCCCACTATAAAGGAAGCACCAATCCCTGAGTTATTAACAAAAGACTACCATCACATCTGGGTTTTCAGTTCATCCAACACTTGACTCCCAGACAGAAGGCCACTGACAGGGAGGCGGGCAGCAGCACTGCTCACTTCACCCTGCAGCTGCTTGTCAGGCCCTCACAGGCACACCTGCAGGCCGGCTGTGGCTTCAGGCCCTCACAGGCCACCCTGCAGCTGGCAGTGGCTTCAGCCCTCACAGGCCCACGCTGCAGCTGGCAGTGGCTGCTCAGGTCCTCACGGCCCTCACAGGCCACCTTGCAGCTGGCAGTGGCTTCAGGCCCTCACATGCCCACCCTGCAAGTGGCTGTGGCTTCAGGCCCCCCACAGGCCCACCTGAAGCTGGCAGTGGCTTCAGGCCCTCACAGGCCCACTCTGAAGCTGGCAATGGCTTCAGGCCCTCACAGGCCCACCCTGCAGCTGGCTTGGCTTCAGGCCCTCCAGGCCCACCCTGCAAGCTGGCTGTGGCTTTCAGGCCTCACAGCCCACTCTGAAGCTGGCAATAGCTTCAGGCCCTCACAGGCCACCCTGCAGCTGGCTGTGGCTTCAGGCCCTCACAGGCCCACCCTGCAAGTGGCTGTGGCTTCAGGCCCCCCACAGGCCCACACTCTGAAGCTGGCAGTGGCTTCAGGACCTCACAGGCCCACTCTGAAGCTGGCTGTGGCTTCAGGCCCTCACAGGCCCACCCTGCAGCTAGCTGTGGCTTTCAGGCCCTCACAGGCCCACCCTGCAGCTGGCTGTGGCTTCAGGCCCTCACAGGCCCACCCTGCAGCTGACAGTGGCTTCAGGCCCTCACAGGCCCACCCTGCAGCTGGCTGTGGCTTCAGGCCCCCACAGGCCCACTCTGAAGCTGGCAGTGGCTTCAGGCCCTCACAGGCCCACCCTGCAGCTGGCTGTGGCTCAGGCCCTCACAGGCCCATCCCGCTGCAGCTTCTCTATGGGATAAAACTCAGCACTCTCTATTCAGCACATACTTTGCCGCCTGTGATATGTACTGACTGGATACAAGAGGACATCAGGCCTGTTGATCTTCGTCTACTTTAGGGAGTGACTCTACTTAATA
Source organism: Acomys russatus (assembly GCF_903995435.1). Taxonomy (NCBI): domain Eukaryota; kingdom Metazoa; phylum Chordata; class Mammalia; order Rodentia; family Muridae; genus Acomys; species Acomys russatus. The sequence continues at coordinate 48,535,287 of NC_067162.1, read as the reverse complement.
TATGCTTTTATGATTTTATTTATGTTTCATTTTGAAACTTTGACCTGGAAATTGCTATGCAGACCATGCTAGTTTCAAACTTAAAAGGAATTCCTCCTGCCTCTGCCTCGAGCATGCTAGGATTAAAGGTATGCCTGCCAAAAGAATAATTTTATACTGTATTTGTTTGTTTAACATTAATATTTTAGGTATTTCTAAATAATCTTCATAGCTATTTCAATGGCCACACAGGAATCCTAGCCCTTGATCTATATGACCATGTGTCAGTTTTTATACAGGAAGACGTCAGCTCTCTCCTAGTCTGTGTCTGAGGTTTTAGCTGGCCTCAAAGGGTGATACCTCATTAACTAGATGACACCAGGAAAGTCTATTTGTACTATGCACATAAGTTATTGACCACATTGAGTTGGTGTACTGAGGAAAGCAGAGTTTATGTAATTTTCAAGTTAATCTATAGCTCTATAGACCTGATCCAGAAGAGTTTTCTCCCAGTGAGATGTCCGTATGAGTTATCTGTGGCCAGAACAAATTAAAGGCCAAAAACATTAACTCAAAACCATGAATGGAGGTTGGAGAGATGGCTCAGTGGTTAGGGCACATAACTTAGTTCACACGAATATCCAAATTAAGGTTCTAAGCGTCCATGCTAAAAACAAATGTATAAACTTACAAATGTGTAACTCCAGCTCCAGAGATCAGCAACCCTCTTCTGGATTCTACAGCTATTGCACCCACATGTGCACACACCACACATATAAATATATTTAAAAAAAAATTCTGGATGTTGAATTCAAGATGAGCCAGGTCTGCATAAGGAGTTCCAGGCCAGTTATGACATAGTAAGACCTTGCCTCAAACAACAAACAAACAAAGCATGAATGTACACAAACAATCCCTAAAACACGAGGGCCCTGAGAAGCCTAGAAGGGTACACTGTACATAGGGAAGGGAAAGCTGGAAAGGTGACTGCTCTTACATGGCCATATAGAAAGAGGAAAGGGGCTGGGAGAGGTGGCTCTGAGGTTAAGAGCACTGACTCCTCCTCCAGAGGTCCTGAGTTTCAATTCCCAGCAGCCACATGGTGGCTCACAACCATCTATAACGTGATCTGATGCTTTCTTCTGGCCTGCAGGTGTACATGCAGGCAGAGCACTGCATACATAATAAATAAATATTTAAAAGAAGAAGAAGGAGGAGGAGGAGGAGGAGGAAAGAAAGAAAGAAAGAAAGAAAGAAAGAAAGAAAGAAAGAAAGAGGAAATGATGCCCAGATGCATGTCTGGGGGCAAACTTTCTCCTGTGGTACCTTCTAAAGCTGCCAGGCATCACTTAGTTCAAGACAGGAGGCCCAGCCAGTTATGATGGGACTTACTGGACATAACGGTAGGATATGTGAAGAGATGGAGGCACATGACTCATAGGACATGAAGCATGGTAACCTGGCCATGGAGTCCCACTGACTTAGGCCTGAATCACAGAATCAGCTCAGAAAAAAAATACTTTACTGGGGCTAGAGAGATGTCTCAGTGGCTAAGAACACTGGCTAAATATCCAGAGGACCCAGGCTTGATTGCCAGCACCCACATGGCTGCTCACAACCATCAGTAACTTCAGTTCCAGGGGATCTGACACCAGCCTCTGGTTTGAGGGCCCCAGGCAATACATGGCACACAAACACGCATGCAGGCAAAACACCCATCAACAAATTTAAAAACAAGCAAAAGCATGCCTTACCTGTAAGAACTTTCCGCACAGAACAAAAGATGGACACAAAAACAGAGTTCTCCTTGGAATGGAGCTCTGGGGCCAAAAGGAACAAGGTTAGAAATCGCAAGGCTGCCTGGAAAGCCTGAGTAGTCTCCGCCAGGGCTGGCAGCTCCTCCAGCAGCTGAACGTAGACATCTTGGTAAAGGGTCGCGTGAGAAAGCAGGGTTCTGTCTGTGTCCACCACCTGGGCAATTCTGTCCTGTCCTTCCCTGAGGTGCTGGCTCAGGTCTACTTCTAAAAGTGTGGGGACAACTGAGAGGAGGACTGAAGGCAGGCGGCGGCCTGTGGTCCCGGGCACTAAGCAGAGCTGCAGCATGCTACCCATCTGCAGCATGGCCTGCTGCAGCAGCTCAGGTAGAGCTGCCGGTGCCTCCAGTAGCTGCCTCCGCTCCTTAACACAAGGCCCCAGACTCTGACACAACTTGGTTAGAGCCATTAGAAGCAGCTGCCTGCCCCGAAGGTTCTGGATTTTCAATTCTTTGCTGGAAGCTCCCTTAGTATACCTTGAGAGGAAGGCAGTGATTTTTCCAAAATTGAGCACCAAGCTCAGCTTTACTTGGCTAAGCATGTGCATTAGCTGTTCCAGGAACGCCCCTGACACCTGAAGGAGCTGCAGCCAGGCAGGGTCATCCTCCCTAACCTCACACTCAGCACTGGCTTGCAACAGTGAGGTCAGCACGACCTCAAAGACGTCACTAACATACATGACCCTGAACACAGAGCGGGCATTCCTTCCCCTCTGCAGAGCACTGAGGAGCTGGTAGCATGTCACCAAGAACTGGAGGGCTCGTGGACGAGAGCAATGCCCTACTGTGGAGACAGCCATGGAGAACACCAGGAAAAAAAGATGCACATGGTAAGATGGCAAGAGGCTGTCCAGGCGAAGGGTAGAGATGACTTCCAAGAGCTCCAGGAGGCCTTTGAGCTGCTCTTCGTCCAACTTGATAGGAAAACCACTCTTGACCATGGATAGAAAATTCTGGGCAATTTCTCCTCTTGTTTCTATACCTTCAGGTCCAACTTTTGCCAGTTTGGTTTCCCAGTAAGACATATCTGTGTGGTAGTCCTTTTTGAGAAGCCAGGGGAGCTGCTGACTAATAAGACGCACATCACTGTGAGCACCAGAGCACAGAATGCTAGAACAGTTTGCAATGATACACATCAGGAAGGCAGAATGGAGGGAGGGACTGGCATCTCCAAAAAACCGGAAGAGAGGGATGGTGGAGGAAGGGCTGTGGGGGGATCGTTCCCTCAGGTGATGTGTTTGGGCTTTCCAACTTTGGGCAAGACCCAAGTTTTTGTTCCTGGGCGTTTTACTTGCTGGGAAAGTGCCTGATTAGGACAGTCGCCACGTTTCTCACATCAAAATCCAAACAAAGGTAAGGGTATAAACTGGTGAGGTTTTGAAAATAACGATCAAATGCAGTGGGCGGGCAGGAGATGTGGGGACCTCAAATAAACTGGTTGGAAACCTGCCCCAGTCCCAAGCAGCTGCTGTCCGTCTGACTTAACAGTCTCTGCCTAAGAGTCAATATTTAGCACGTCACACACCCACAACCTCCAAGTCGGAAAGGGCGGTCTTTTTAGACTTGTAGAAGTTAAGAACTGCGATACTAGTTCCTGCATGAAAAAAAAGAAGTCCTTTTTCACTCTCCTGAAGGTAACAAGCTGCGCAAGGCAAAACCTACTGAGAGATCGGGACGTCCGAACACCTGGTTCCACCATTCCAACCGTCTTTCCAAAGCTGTGTTTTCCCACACCTGGTAGCAGCAAAGGGAAGGTCCCTGAGACAAAGCAGAGCAGCCCCAGCTATGGGAACCCCCAGCCAGAGAAACGTAAAGCACTCAGTGGGGTAACCTGAGGGTGGTGGTCACCTGAGCCCCGGTGAAAGACGTTAAAGAGTGCCAGAGTCCACGCACCTTCCGCGGCCACAGCTCAGGCTCTAGCTCAAAAGGTCCAGGAGAGGCCACAAAAGGGGCTTCCACACTTACCTGCACATCTTTCCCAATTACGCAACTGTGTCCCGTCGGACGACGGGCAGAGGCAGGCGATCGTCTAGACCCTGGCGCATGGGTGACCTGATGCATTTGTAGCAAGAGCTCAGGGGACAGTTGCTTCCAGAGGGCGTGTCCCCCAGGGGCAACTCCTGCAACAGAGGCATGACTAAAAAGACGGGAAACTGTATCGTAGTAAAAAAGGGACCACGTACCAGGATCTGAAAACACAGTGGCACGTCCAAGAGCATGCACAAGAGCGCGGAAGAGGGGCCGGAGGCCAGCAAAGGCCTCCGAAGTGCCTCAGCAGCCTGGACGGCAATCATCCCCAAAAACCTCCGCAAACGCTTGGCAACCTGTCGAGCCGTTGGCATATGTCTGGGAAGACAGTGGTTAAGAAGCACTTTCCTGGGCTTTTGTTTGGCCCGAAATTCCCCTTCGTGGGTCTGTCGACCTTTGACGACTCTTGCAAACAATCCAAGCGGAAAAGACAAGAGTCCCATCAGGTCCTGGCTCCTAAAATCAAATATTCGAGACAAATCAAAAAGCTGGAGGCAGCGAAACAAGCTGGCAGGGTGCTTGGTGAGGGTTCATCAGCAGCTCAGCCACACGGCGGTAAGAAAGTGGAACTGTGGTCTCCCCCCCAGGCCGATTCCCCTGGTCAGCAAGCACATGTAGATGGTGGCGGTGGCCACGGAGTTTGACAGTTGTTTTCTAACAAGCCCTAGAAGCGGCTGGGTTCCCCAATCGGTAGGGATTGGGGCCTCCTCGGCCCCTCCTGCGGTGGTGACATCGCAAAGCAGTTCAACAACCCCGGGGGAGAAGCCCCCTGAAAACAGAAGAAACGGGTTTTCTTCCTTAGGTAAGGATCTAGAAAGAGTCCTATTACAAAAGGGACAAGGAGCGGGCCAACAAAACCGGTACGGAGGTCCTGACTTTAACAATAGACGCCAGCCAGGCTCAACCAGCCCTGCAGTCCACTTGTGTTCCATTGGAGTGGACAAGACTCTTCCCAGAACCCCTAGATTAAGTGTCCCTTGGTGCTGTTTTTCCAGAGCGCCGCGTTAGAGGAACGAGAGGAAAAACGTGCGAAAAAGTACCGCCTTGAAATCACAGGGGGGTCAATCGGACTCCCGGATATCTCTCGGCGCAGTGGAACTGGCTGTAGCTGGCCCTGACCACCTGCTACATGTCCCCCCAAAAAGCAAAGGGTGGTCCCACAGGACGGCAGGGATGGAGGAGGTTAGCTGGGTCATAATCCCCAAAGACAACTCCCTGGGATTGGCCTTGCGATGCTGAAGTCTGAGGGTAAAATGGTCCAGGGCCAGAATGGGATGACCTACAAACAGCGTTGGCTATTAGTGGCTCCCGCCTGGCTGTTCTTGGCCAGGCCTTGACCAAGCAAAAGCTGGGCTGAGCAGGCCAAAAACCACCCAACAATCAGCTCTGGTTTTTGGCGTGTATAGATGACAGCAAGGAAGTGATGAAGAGGAGGCCACCCGGCAGCAACTCAGGATGCAAAACAGATATGTCCTCTGGGATCTGAAGTGAGAAAACTCGCTGGATTTCTCCTCATTATGACTGAGTATTAGAAGAAAGAAGAAAGAAAAGAAAGCTTGTTTTTCATGAACGACCCCAAAAGCCCACACCAACTGCAGAAAGGAAGCAACATCAATCACTCCATCTCCCAACATTTGACGAGAAGCAACCAGGTTCTTCACCTCAAACCAACGTGACCCGACACTTAATGCAATCAAAGAAAAGAACAAAGTGGTCTGTTCCTAATCCGTTCACAACATCCATCTTCCCTGTTGCAAGTAAATCCCACTCTGAAAAAGGGGTTTAGTGGGGCCTGTGGTAAAATTTGCCCAGCCATTCCAAAAGGCCTTGGGGCCTTTTTGCAAAGCTGGAAAAGTAATTTTTCTTCTTTTTTTAATTTTATTCTTCGCTTGCATAACAATACAATGCCAATTACAAGAGCCTCATCCTCCACCAGTTCCCCCCCCTTCCCTTTCCCCCCCACCACTCCTTGCCCCCCCAGAAATCCATGCCGCTGCTTTCTTCTGCGACCACCCTCAGATAAGCGTTCGGAGTGCTAAGCTATTAGCAACAGCAGAAACACATCTTATTGTTTCCACTCAAGTCAGTACTGGCTTTTTTTTTTAAAAAAAGTTTGCAGCAAAGGTGCTTGGATGCATAAGATGTGTGCCCCATAATCTCTAGATCTTTAATAATAAGCTTGTCATTAAAAAACCGTTTTTTTTTTTCATACGTAAGACCCCAAGCATAATTGTTTTTCAAACTGTATATGTGTCCTAATATGTTTATATAACAGAAACATAACATTTCAAGCTTTTAACATCAGTTAGGTGTGCACCCCAACACCACCGCTTAAGCAGCATTTCTCAAGTGCAGAGCCGTCTTCCTGGATCCCTTCCAAGCCTGTGCCCCTTGAGGGCACCTCAGACGACCCATTATTTTAGAATGTCCAACAGGCAGCTGTTTGCGACCTGTTTCTCGCTGTTTCTGTTCATTCTGGGCTTGTGGGGATCTGGCTGTGGATAAGCAAGCTCTGCCACCAGGCAAATGGAGGCTTGGCAGTCCCAGCGCTGCTTGCGTCCTACTCCATGCGATGGTCACTGTGGTCCCCTTTGCCCTCGGAGGCCTGGTATGTACCTTAAAATAGGCTCATTTGGCTGGTTTTTTAAAAAAAGAGAATTCCCTAAGTAAGTAATGGCAAAACACTGTTTTTTTTTGACAATGAAGTGTTTTGACTTTTTTGTTGATTTTGAGTAAAACACCTGAGATAATTCCCCATTCCATATTTTGATCCTGAGCGCCCTCAGAATTTGCAACAAGTGTGTGCGTGTGGTTTGGGACGTTGTGCGTGCGTGTGTGTTGTGTGTGGGTGTGTGGTGGTGGGGGGGGGGGGGGGTGTGGGTGTGTGTGTGTTGTGAGATGTTTATTACATATGTGTTTAGCTTTAACTACTTGTTCCCAGTCCAACAAGTAATCAGCAAGTTTTTGGGGCTCTGGGAACACACAAATTGTGGGGGTTTTGCCATTAGCCAGGCGAATGGCAGGCCATGTTGTTTAATTCCCAGGACTCAGGAGGCCGAGCAGACGATCTCGACATTATTCAGCCAGGTGGTCCCCTATGTAAAAGTTCCAGACAGCCCCAGGCCTACATAAGAGCCCAGTTTTAAAAACCAAACCAAAAACCCTTTTTTTTTTTTTTTTTGGATAACTCTTACTAATTCCCGGCCTTCTCCTTCCCAAACTGGAATTCTAAACATATATTCCCACATAATTGAATTTCTGAACGAAGTTTTTAAGAAGCAGCACCAAGAAATTAACAAAAACGCAAAAGAAACATTACCCACGATTTACCTTTGACAAAGGGAAATCTGGAGAATTTACCCGGTCTCCCCATGTCCTTCAGGAGAGTTTCTGGCAGTTTGTCTGCTGTGTAAATTTTGTATCTTACATAGACACAGAGCCCGTTTCAACATATCTTTCCTGCAGGTTTCCCAAGTTTTTTTTCCGGTTAAACGCACAAAATGACTGTCCCTTGCCCAATCAGTTAAAACCCTGGAATGTTGGTAGAAAAAAACATAACTAGGTAAATTGAAAAAACCGCGTACATGAGAGAAAGAGTTACAGTACAGGGACACCCGCCCAATGACCAAATTCAATTTACAAGAAAAACAAAAGCAACTACTTCCCCGCTAAACCTGTCGGCCATTGTCAGCATCTACTGATGCGGAGAAGGAGAGCAACTCATCTACAAGGTTCAGGAAGAAGACTGGCAACATAAAAAGTCTTACTCTTGAAAGCAGGAGGCGAACAACGGCCCGCACAAGGGCTAATATCAGTGGCTTGGTGGGCAACTGAAGGCCAAAGAACGCTGACCGCAACCAGCGGCGGGAGATGTGGCAGTGAAAGCCTGTCCCCCACCCCGTCCCAGCCTCAACTGTCCCGCTAAGGGACATGAGAGATATGTTGGGGAATTCTTGAAATGGTTTATTAAGGAATAAAAAAGAAAAAAAACATAACATCTTCATCTGGAAGCAACGAAAGGTTCAGTGGTCGTCCTAAGAGAAAAAATGAAAGTCCACAAGGACCACAGAAGGGATTTTACACTGAATCAAATGCAAACGAGGCAAGTCAAAGAAAAAAAAAGGAATGAGAGTCCAGAACACAGCAGTGTGGCTGACTTTCCCCAGACATATGCAGAAGAGTGTGTGTGTGTGTGGTTGTGTTTGGGGTGGTGTGTGTGGGGTATATATTAGATACACATACATAAGATATATATAATTGGTCTAAATCACGTCTTTCTGTCAGGAGACAGACGGGGCCAAACCATGCCAAGGGCTTATGAGGAAGAGGGCTGGTTAATACATGCTTGTTTTTCCCATGACTGCAGCTAGAACTGGACAAAAGCTGAGGACGGTCCAGCTAAGTGGACTGAGGCGAAAAGGACAAGCCCGCCAGGATCAAACACTTTTGAATCCGTTTGGTGGCAAAGCACTTCCACCCAGGTGGCCAGGGTGAACGTCTCAGTGGGTGGGCCATGGCAGGTTGCACTGGTTGTGCAGACACTGTGCTTTTTGAATACATCCCTGGCCGGCCTCCCGCGGGAAAGCCAGCCTGGGTGCAAGGCCATGAGCTTGTTCATTCCCTGCTACAGTTTGCGTTATCTACTCGTGTAGCCAAGAAGCCCTTTTAAATAATAGACAACGTTGTGCGTTGGTAACTAATCGATTTCTGGCTTGGGTCGCATGCAAGACCTAGCACTTCCAAGCCGTTTAACATAGCGAACGAAAATAATCGTCACTACGTTCTTCCTTAACTGACATGATTTTTAACTTCCAATGAGTTTTGTTTCCTTTTCTAATCCTTTCAAAATAAATGCCCAGACTAAGTGTAACCATGTGTAAATTTTGAGATCATAAATGTAAGCTTTACATTTAAATGTCTTACTTGTTCTTAGTGGTAAAAGCACTGATGGGAAACCAAGCAAAGTGAGCTAGTTGTTGTAAGTTGTATCTTCCCCGGACGTTGGGGCCCCCTTGGTGATTTTTAAGTTAAAGGAAAAGGCCCAGAATAATACACATTTCTACACGTCCCTACACAATTAAATAAAAAGGAGAGTATTAACAATATGGCCCCCTAGCCAAATAGGCACAGCAAAATGAACAATCATCTGAAAAGAAAATATGTGTAACGTGGGTGTTCCCCCCTGGAGTGGTTGGGGTGCAATGCAAGACCCCCAAAGAAGGGGAAGAAGGCATCCAGATCCTTTTTGAGACCTGGAGTACAGACAAGTTGTGAGCCCACCACCATGTAGGTCCTGGGAAGTGAACCAGGTCTTCCCTGAAAGAGCCAAAAAGCCAGTCCTTAAGGCGGAGCCCCTCTAGTTCCCCTAACTATATACGGTATTGAGCACAAACTGGGAAGCAGAGACCAGACAAGAATACACAGTGAAAATGCTATCGCAAACATATATTCAATTTTGAAACTGGAATGTCAGCCCGGGCAGTGGTGGCGCACCCTTTAATCCCAGCACCGGGAGGCCAGAAAAAGGACGGCGGATTGCTGTGAGTTCGAAGGCCCAGCCCCGGGACATAACAAGTTGAGTCCAGGATGGCCAAAGGCTACAAGAGAAACCCGTCTCGGAAAACCAAAAAAAAAAAAAAAAAAAAAAAAGAAAGAAAGAAACTGGAAATTGCAGCAAAAAAGCAGCAGAATGATAGATATCTAAATAAGTACTTCCTGCCTGGGATCAAACAATCACACACTGACAGAATGGATTCACAACAATCTGTGGACCTTAGACTGAGATGCTTCCAGCACATAGGTTTTCTAATGTGTAGTAAATCAGGATCCGGCATTATCAATAACAAATAGGCCAGGCATAAGTAAAAACGTGAAGAAAGTAATGTTCGTGGGGGGGGGGGGAAGATCAGGGTGTTGTTGCCTGAGGAAAAGGCCCCAAGCAGCTTGAGAGCACTGTTAAACACCTTTAATTTCTGTGGAGAGGCAGAGTTTGTCGGTTCCCCTAAGCAACCACGAGGCAGGCCCTTCCACAGACATCTGTAATTCATTTCCAAGGGCTTACTGCCCCTTCTATTCTAACCTCCCCCACGCTGGCCTGCAAAATGGACGCCATCAACCAAGACAAGAAAGAACAGAAAGGGCATTCAAGTTGGAAACAGAAAATGCCCGCTTATTTCTGGGTGGGGGGACAGTAAAGCTATCTCCCCAGAGCCCCCCTACAATTACACTACCAAACACACATGAAAAAAAATGTTGAATAATACAATAAAATTCCGAGTAAAAACCAAGGGAAAGCAAGCTTTTGAGGTTTCTTCTTTCTTTTCGCTTTTTTTTTTTGTTTTTTTTTTTTTTTTTTTTTTTTTTTTTTTTTTTTTTGTTTATACAGGAATTTCGCGTGTACTTGCCAACGTTTTAAGTTCTTAAAAAAGCATTGAGGAAGCTGGGCCGTGGGGGTGGGCACAACACCGTTAATCCCACAACTTGGAGCCGAGGCAGGTGGGATCGCTGTGAGTTTCGAGGCCAAGCCTGGTGCTAACAAAAGTGGAGTCCCAGGATGGACAGGCTCACAGAGACCCCTGTCCCTTCGAAAAAAACCAAAAAAAAAAAAAAAAAAAAAAAAAGCATTGAGGTAAAGAAATGACCATACGGCTTTGGGTCAGGGGAGGGAAATGTGCGCTGGGGGAGGGCTTACTGCTGCATCATTCCCGTCCGGGGATTTAGCTCGGAGGGTCCCTAGGGCAGCCCGTTCTCAGCCGGGGGGTCCGGCGACCCCCACAAGTGTGGGGCGAGGGAAGGGTTGGTAAAATATCAAATATATTGACGTTTACCCTTCGATAGAGGAGGAAGTTCACTAAAGGCGCACCGGATAATTTGTTCGGCGGGGGAAGTGGGGTGGGTGGGAAGCTGGAGAGGAGGCTCAGTGGTAGGGTTACCCACAGCTTCTCCAGAGAACCCAGGTTTCGGATTCCCCAACCCCGCACTGTGGCCCTCACAAGCAACCGTTGGGACTTACACCTTCTAGACCTGACCGCCCTCTCCCTAACTTCGGCCGTGCGCAGAGATTCGTGGGCAGGCAAAACAATCCTACGAATTATCTAAAAGTATCTTACCGAGAGAAAGAAGGGTTCGAGATTGGAAATAACCGTCAAATCCTATTACCCCCGGATCGGGCTTCCCTGGGGCTCGGGCAAGGAGGGCTCCCCTACCCAACCCCTAAACCCCTCACGATCGGGGGACGCCTCGGAGTGGGGGTCCCCCGCAAGAGTCGCAGTCCCTCAAGAGGCGGAAATCCCTCAGGCGGGGCTTTTCCCCAGGTCAAGGCCTCTCACGGGGGTGCCCCTGGAATCCTCCACACTGGCGGCGCACCGACCGGAAAAAAAAGAACAAAAAAAAACCAACCACCCCAAACGCTCAACCCGCAACCCTGCGCTCACCTGGGACCCATCGGCGGCAACTACGTACAAACGTGACCCGGGGCGCTTCCGGCAGACGTTTGAACGCCAACGGCACTGTCGGCGGGGCGGGGGGGGCGTCACGCAGAACAAGCGCGTAGAGGAGCGGCCCGAGCGCCGCCCTGGCCGCCGCGGCGTCCGCGCGTCCGCGGCCTAGCCCGGCGGTGCCCCGCTCCGTCAGCCGGGGCATGGGGCCGGCCACCCGAGAACCGCGGGCGCCGGCAGGACGTAGGGCGCGGGGCCCCCGGCGAGCCCCCGGCGGCCGGTAGCGAATTCCCACGGGACGGGCGACGGATGGGAAAAAAGCCCAGCCGGTGCCCGGGGCGGCCGGAGGGGCAGCGGGACCCCGCCGGGGGATGTTCAGTGAGTGCGGGGCCGGGGAACGGCGGGGGGGGGAGGGGAGGGAGGGAGGGAGGAGGGAGGTGGGGCGGGGAAACGCGGGGGAGGGGGCTTTGGGGCGAGCGGCTCCGCTCCGCGCCTCCCCGCTGTCGCAACACGCACACGCACCTGCGCGGGCCCGAGCCGAAACCCCGGCACGTGGCGGACCCGCCGCGCGGCCCCGCCCCCGGGAGACACCCCCCGCCGCCGCCCCCCTTCACGAGGCCCCGCCGGGCGCCCTCGCGCCGGAGCCAACACGCGAGCCCTCACGAGGGCGCTCGGCGGAAGTGGGCAAAAAGCCGCGGGGCGGGGCCCCTCGCGCTTGCCCCGCCGACCCGAAGGGCGCTTGGTGGGAGTTGTCCCGGCGTGGAAGAGGTGAAAGGTTTATCCCACCCCATCCCACCCACACACGACCCCACCCCCGGCCGGTGGGGTGGGGAAGGCTTTCCCGGTGGGGTCCTGACCCGGCGTTGTTGGAGACGCGTTCCAAGCCCTGGTCCCGCCCTAACGGTGGAGTGAAGGAGGAAGGGAGTCCAGTACTTCTCCGCCTCCGCCCTCCAGGGACAGAACTTCCTTCGGCGACCTTTTCATCTTCGGAGGGGCCTGAGTGGCACGGGTGGAAGTGTGGTGACCGCGGAAGACTAGGATTTGCAACCCATTGTAGCTAGCTAGCCGCCCTCGGTTCTCCCTCCTGTAGGAATTGGGGAGGGATGGCAAGTGGAAGGCTAGACTCGGGCGGTCCCCCGTGGGTGGCGCAACTCACGTAAATCCCAGCAGAACTCTGTAGGCTGAAGATTGCTGCGATTCCTTGCCAGCCAAGTGAGGGTCTGGGCGCCCTAGCTACAGAGGGAGACTTGGTATACAACACACAACACGGGATCTCCCTTGTTTTTGAAGAATTGTAAAGAAGGCGATGTCCAACAGAACTGGGCCCCGAAAAAAGTCAGCTCGGGCCTTCAGCAGTCTGCACCATTGATAATACTAGGTTGGTGGTGTTTGCGGCGGACAGCCCCGTGGAACAGTTGGAAGTTTGTGTGTTTTCTTCTTCTGTCCTGGAAAGAGGTGAGGCCCCTTTACCCTGGGCGGCTTTAGTTGGACTGAAAATGGAGTTTTTTGTTTGTGTTTGGTGCACTACTCCTGTGTGGCAAGTCTAAAAAATGAACGACACCGAGGGACCGAAGGCCAGGCTTTGTTGGCTTTTTTCTTTCCTGACGTGGTGTTTAGCGTTGGTCGTGGTTGGTTGTGGTGCCAAGCACGTTTTTTCCATGTGTTGCAGAGTAACTTGAGGTCACATTCCCAAGCCTCCACAATCCCCATAGCACCTCGGGCGTTTGAGTCCCCCGTGCTCATACTTGGATAAGCATCAGCGAGCCCGGCCCTATTAAGCCCACTTGAAGGCCCGTGTGGGCTCAGGGAAGCGGTGGCTTGTAAAGCAGGCAACAGGCTCAACAGCCGGGCAAAGGTGGTGCACACCTTTTAGTCCCCCCACAACTCAGGAGGCAGAGGCCAGGTGGATCGTTGTTGAGGTCAAGCCCAGCCGGGTTCCCCCCTGCAAAAGCGAAGTTTCCAGGACAGCCAAGGGAACCCACACAGAGAAAACCCTGTACCGCAACAACAACAACAAAACCAAAAGACTGAACGCAGACACGCACCTGGAACAAGAGCGGGAGTGACTGTGGGCAGGGGTCAGGTGTATCTGACTAAGGTGGGCCTCAGCCTTTCCCAACCTGAAGAATTTGTCCGTCCACTAACAGTAAGTGAGGGTAAAAAGCAATAGTCTGGGGGAGGGGAGTTAGGATGGTGTCTTACTTGCAGTTGGCTATGTTTAAGTAAACCGTTAAAGGTATCCATGGGGATGTTAGGGAAAAGACAGCACGTGACGTAAGGCCTGTGTGCTCCCTCCAGCCCCGGGGATGAGGAGCCATGGGAGAAAGATCTGGTACCAAGCCCAGGTGAGATTGTGGAGGGCGCCTCCCAGCCATTAGGAGAGGGATGTGGCAAGGCCTACATAAAAAGGGTGAGGGACCAATCAGGTAAGTGGAACAACATTGGATGGAAAGTAACGAGGCCAGTTCAGACCACCCAGATGAACATGATTGGGTTTTTAATTTTTTTTTTTAAACATTTAAATGTTTAGCAATACAGTGTGCTGGGCCGGCCATGTTAAAAACCGCAGAACCAGAAGAGGGGCATACAATCACATTTATAGTAGCTGTGAGTCAACCATGTGGGTTAACCAAGAAGTTGCACTCAGGGACCTCGGGGAAGGCAAGCCAGTGCTCTTAACCTCTGGAGCCATCCTCCGGGGGTTTTTTTAATGCTTCATCAAATTTCAGTGACAGGTAAGTTTTTTGCAGCTGAAATGCCTCAAAACCTTTGCTTTTTGGAAAGAAACCCCGGCGGTACACCGGGGTCCGAGAAAGCCGCCAATCCCCAGCTTCGGTGTCTAGCGTCCGAACAGAATGGGCCTTTTTCCACATCTAAATTGCACAGGGGCAGGAACACTCAGTCACAAAACATAAGAAAAACTGCAGGACAGCCAAAGGGCGGCAGAGACCGGTTTTTCCAAGCCCCCTCCCCATGGTGTGCTTTTATAAGTGTTGGCCTTGGTCCATGGTTTTCCTCTTGATGACAAAGAAAAATAACCTAGACAATACAACAAAGAAGCTCACCTGTGCGAAAAAAACAAGTAATTAAAGTAGAAAAGAAAATTTGTGGTTTTTTCTGGTTCCTAGAAATGCAAAAGATCAGAAGCCAAATAAGTCCCAAGCAAAACGACACAGCGCTCAAATAGATAGTCAGGGTACCCTGTCCCCCTTCAGAAGCCAGTAAGCGGACAGGAACTAATCCATCAGCCGACTCAGTGTTGTAACCATCTGAGAAGATAAAGAGTCTAGTCCCGTAAACCGTCGCCAACGCAGTTCCACAGAAGGAGAGGAGGGCTTTTGGGGACACACAGCATTAAGCACGCCAGAGCTTCTTGCTCCCGTGGTAATGGCACATACCTGTTCTGCCCGCAAACTAGAGGTGAGGCCAGGAGATCCCCTGGAGTTGGTTGGGTTGTTTGTGTTTTTGTGGTTCCAAGAACAAGGGTTTCTTCGTAAGCCCCTTGGCGGGTCCTAGACGCTTGGTAGACAAGGAATCTCAAACTCCCAGAGATCCACTGCCTCCAATTGCTGGGATTTCAAGGCATGGCCAAATGCACATGGCTTGAGGATTTTTGAGGTTTTAAGGTCTCAGAGAATAGAGAACCAGCGTGGGCTTCAGAGACCCCTTCCAAAAATAAACCACCCACCCAAACAACAAACAAACGGGAATGAGAGTAAGATTTGTGATGGCCTTATAAGGATCTTAACCAAATGACAGCTCAACAATAAGGGAAAATAAAAATCCCAGACCTGCCCCAGCAGAGGAAACTGAATTCCATGGGCTTTGCTTGCTGATTGAGAGCCTCTATCACGAGTAAATCCCATGGGAGAGTGTTTCTGTCGGCATGTTGAGGGCCTCAGATGCCTGGGAGCCAGCCGTGTGGGTGCTGGGAACTGAACTACTGGACCTCTTGAAGAGACAGCCAGTCTCTTAAAACTGCTTGAAGCCATCTCTCCAGAACCCCTAGGTCCCAGAACGTTTTTAAAGCATAAGTTAACAGGTTAGAAAAAAATACATCAGCTCTCCAGACCCCCAAAACCTGGCCAATGGTCCAACTAACTCTTATCAGTTGAATTAAAGGGTTGTGTAGAAGTGAGAATGGCTGGCGTTTAAAACCTGACCTTCAATTCGAAAGGAAGTCCTAATTAAGCAGTGGTTTGGCCCCTTTTTTTTTAACAGAGCTGGGAGGCCAGTTGCCCACTTTCTCGCCGTGGTCCCCTACCTGCTGTCTTTTGGTGCGTGAGTAGGTTTAAGGCTGAGATGCAAGTGGCAGTGGGATGGACCACCAGGCGTTACCAGCCCCTACTCCACCTCCTGGACTTAGGGAAGTTGTAAAGAGGATCCTGCAGTTTGTCGCCTGGTGATGGACCTGGGATGAATCATAAGAGTTTTACAAAACATTGCCAGCTTTGCTGGAAAGTTAGTGGGAACGAGCAACACTAGAGCAGGTGGAGAAGGATTTGGCAAATTCCGGTTTTGTAATAGTTAAAAACTGAAAGAACGTCACCAGGGCACAGTGGGGCACACCCTTTAATCCCAGAACTAAGGGAGCCCAAGCAGGTGGAATTTTCTTGTGAGGTTTTTTGAGCCAGCACTGCCGGGGTCGACATGCAATCCAGAACAGCCAAGGCCGTCCATAGAGCAACCCTGTCCTGTTGATCCCCCACCACCACCAACCACCGAAAACGGCGGGAGGGGGGGGGGTTTCCCGTCCCGAAATGTGAACAAAAGATTTTGGTGGGTACTTATAGCCAAACTCCTTTTGTAGTTTTTATTTTGGTTTTTATTAGGAAACACTTGGAAGTGACAGATAGTCCAAAATGGTTGTGGGTAATCTTGGAGACTTTTTGGATTAAGGGATTTTGGGAAGCAAGGCCCTGGGTTTTGTGGTGCAGGCCTTTAGTCCCCAGCACTTGAGGAGAACAGAGGCAGCATCGCTGTAAATTCAGGGGGCCCAACCTTGGTCCTACAAAGAGATTTCCAGGGCAGCCCAAGGCCCCAACACAGAGAAAAAACCTGAAAAACAAAGGGGGGTTGTTTGTGTTTTTTTTTTTTTTTTTTTTTGTTTTGTTTTTTTTTTTTTGGAAGCACAACACAAGAGTGGCCACAGGTCCCATTTGCGGATATTTTACCATGAAAATTCAGTTTCCCCTCGTCTCTCTGATGTATAATTGCATTATTTTGCTTGAAATGTGCATCAGAACAGAACCCCAGCCGCCCCTACTGAATTAAAGGTGTCCTGTGGTTGTTGTTGTGTTCCCGGGTGTGCTGTGGAAACACAGTTCACTACTGAGTGTTTCTTTCTTCTGCCTTGGAGGGTGTCCCTGTCTAGAAGCTGACCCCACCTGTCCCTCCGAGAGTCCTCCCTAGAGGAAGCAACTGCACTCAAACCCCCAAACATCAAAAAGTTCCTGCTGAAAAGGGGTAATTTGGAATTCGTTTGCAGTCAGTAATTTACAAACTACGTATCTCCATCAGATGTAGCCCGAAGCATTCCCTTTGGGTTTGTTTTGTTTTGTTTGGTTTTTTGTTTTGTAGCCCTGAGGGTTGGGGCCCCTTGAATGCCCTACCTTCCCTTGACCGAGTGGACCATGTCTCCGTGTTTCTTTTACTGCTTTGCACTCGTCCCCTTCCTCTGCACACAAGGTGAATGGTATCTTAAGGTCCCGCTCTCCTGGGTTTGTCCTGTGTCGGGGAAGGGCGTTTGTGTTTTTTCCCTTTCCGCCCCGCATAAGAGAGCCGTGATTGGAGCCCAGTTGGGAAGTGGGATGCTCTCGCTTTAATCCCGCACTAGGAGGCAGGGAAGCAGATTGTGGTTGAGTACCGACAAGCCAGGGCCACACAGAGAAACCCTGCCTTTGAAAAACAAACAAAAAACAAAAAGGAAGGGTGTTTGAGTGGGAAAGGCTGTCTGAAGTTTTCCACATGGGTAACAGTTACTAGTCCCATGTCACCAAATCGTACAGTAGAAAAAAATCTGGAAGTTTTAGATTTTTTTTGGAAGTAATAGAAGTGAACTAGTTTTTTACAGGCTTGAAAGCCGAGGAACTCTTCTGGAAAACGTCAGTAGCA